>NC_140661.1:24852709-24978586 GCF_978046115.1 Saccoglossus kowalevskii | reverse complement strand
GACTCGGGTTCGATAACAAAATACCCAGCTCAGTGTTGCATGTAAAGTTAGAATGTTGTATTAACGCTGAACAAGCAAAAACACAATCGTGGTTATCGCTACTTGGATACAGTAATACACAGTAATGTGTCACGTAACGCAGTTATTTCTCAATAAAAGTCTCAATAAAAAGTAGAAAATACAATTACAAGTATTCTGTAATGTGCTATGAAAATGTATTACAATATACTACTCATTACGTTGTTACTATAATGACTAACAGGAATATCTATGCACAGTAATGTATAGTGCCACTAAGTGCTACAACCATATAGGCCAACACATCAGTCCAGAGTACTGAAGAGAATGTATGGCATACACAGTAATCCTAACTTACTCAATACAAATGGCTACCACATACACAATACAGTATTTACTAACTAGAAACACTGAATGCAGATAGATACTACGTAATAGGTACTAAGGCTATGAATGCCTGAGTATTCCCTCAGTACATAGAAGTATATACTAGTAACAACAGAGATCAGCACTCGGATACTAAATACAGGTAAAATAAAAGGAAAATACTTCAAAGTTACTATAATTGAAAAGATTACTAAATACAACAGTATGCATTAGCTTAACTGTAAAATACTAAGGCTATCGTAATGCAACGTATGCTCTCAAATAATACACAACCAAAGCGGTCATCTACAATACCGTAACAGTAGGGAAGTACAAATAATTCCCACACAATCACTGAAATAGTATATTCACAGGTTTATATAAACAGAAAATAGTTAACTATTCAATAATAAAATATTGTTTGAGTTCAACTACTGAATACTAAAGACATCCAAAATACAAAATGTTTTAAACATGCAAAGCAGACCAAAGTTCCAAATTATGCATGTAACACTACAAGTATCAACTATAACAATAAGATACCTCAGAAATAGTTTGGTTTAAGTGAATACCAAAATGACACAATTTAAGATAATTATTCAGTAATATCACTCACCAGAATGGTAGTCACAATATGTATGTATAGTAAAATACACAAATCCAGGTAAAGCACTCTGGACTAAATAAATGTATACGACACAAAATAATTATCGGTAAAGAAATATCATGCAAAATGCAAACTACACACTGGCTTACGCAATGCCAGATCAGGCGAATTACACTAAATGCAGACTAACGTTATAGAAAATAATAAGTTTGATCACAACGTAGGTCCGGGAAAGGCACAACAGTAAAATGTCACAGTCAATTTATGCACTTTCTACTTGATGCTGAATGTCACACGAATCAAAGTTTGGTAGATGTCTGGGACGGTAAACAAGTCAGTCCAACTGGATGACGACAACAGAAAGTCACGTGATACGAATGGCGGGAATTTCCACAACGAAGAACAGTCTTTACTTTAGTTGAAATCTCGACGGGACAACATAATTGGTCGAGTCGATCTACTGGAAACAGTTAATACTGGCGTACAGAACTCAAAATGTCAACGATTGTACTCACAGGAACCTGGATACTTGGTTCAACCACGGTTTCGTTCAACACAATGGCAACAGCAGACTGCAACCTCTGCGGTCGATCCACACAACCACAACTTTCGGAAAAGACTTCTGCCAGCCACTAAATTCCACGCAAACACGATTTCGCCTGTCCCAAGCGTTCCACGACATCCATAACCACTTTAGTTCAGCCTTTGGAAGGTATTCAGTCGATTTAACAGGAAAATCGACTTGCCCACACAGACAGAAACAATTCGAACATGACACACTAACCCGCCATGTTGACCGACACCTCGACGCACAGACTTAAGCATAAACAAAGTTATTCGCACACCATACTATAGATGGCGCTCTCACTATAGACCGCCACACACGGTGTAGATTATTTTGTTATATTTTAGACACCAGGCTTAGATATTCATATTTCCAATAAAAATATGTCATAATTTTGACTCGCCGTCGCGTCTACGCCATGTCATGTTTGAAGGTGTATTCAACTTGCTTTTAAACGCAGAATGACAGTGAGAGGTCCATGAACTTTACCCTAATTGTCGACAGGCTGTGCAGAGCAGAGTCACGTCGAATATATTGTAACAGTTACTGCATCGAACTGCAGAAATCGAACTGAAGAAATCGAACTGTATTAAGAATTATTAAATGCATCGATGTCTCAATCATCATTTTTTCATATGCAAATGAGCAGTTAGAGTGACCACCATCTTAGCCAATCAGAAACGTTCTCAAACCAATAGTTAATTTTTATTATCTGTGATTTTAGAATGCTGTCACACATGCTGTGACAATATTGACATTCGTATTACAAAATATCATTATTCAATCTTCCTTTTTATATGTATCTTTTAGATATTGGAGATGATAATGTATGGATAGGCCTGAACGATATCAAAACCAATATGGTGTTTGAATGGGTCGATGGCAGTGATGTGACTTATACCAATTGGTACACAGGAGAGCCATATGAGGAAGGCGGAGACCAGGACTGCGTTAACATTATACCGGCCGTAAGTAAAGTCAAAGAGACGTCGTATGAACTATTGTCCAAAACCTACTTTTACAAAATGAACTTGTATCTTGTTTGTTATACCTACAGTAAATTTGAAATTTAGTAAATAACGTTCAATTATTGTGAAATTTGGAAAGTTCGAAGACAACGATTATAGTTATTAATAATTTCATTCATTTCATTAGAAGATAACACACTGATCAAACTGGATTTTTACACTTTTCGCACACCACTCCATGTATCTGCGTACTGGAAATTATTTAATTGTTTGCAAATTCTTCGTAAATTGAAATACTTGCAAACTTGCACGAATTGTAAATAAACGCACACGGGTGAACTGTTATGATACTTTTGCTGTAGGCAACAATTTATGTACCTATGCGAAAGCGATACCGCTTGCTTGAATATCTCTATTCTAAAACATTTGTTGAGCATTTACTTAAAAATCTTTTATTTGCAACAATCTATAATGTTTTGAATTTTTAACGTAAAAAATGTTCTATCGTATATTTGAAATCAAAGATGGCTGCCAAATTATCAAATGGAATCACATGCACGTCATAAACTCTAATGCCTTTCAAATCGAACAACTTAATCGCAATAATTATTATAATCTCGCTTCATGTAGTGCCAGGTTGGTTTTAAGAAAAAACAAGTTACTTGACAACCGACCAATAATAATTTGTCTCGTTCCACCAAGTAAATAAGAAGTTCCAATTCACATTTCACATTCATTTGTATGATGTTATCACAAATTCACCTGACATCTCGACGTGTTTACTTAATTTGTATCGTAGAGACTGTATACAACAGTTTAGTTCAATTATTCGCACGACTGGTTTAATTGCATTAGTGACACAGTCGCGCAATTGACCTACAATGGAGGCATAAGCACTGTATTTATTTTAATCGCATTATTTATATTTATATTTATATTTTAGCGTTTCGTAACGGCATGGCATAATTCTACCCGTTGATTGTTTTAACAGGATGACCAGGCTGGACACTGGGTCGACGGAACATGTTCCGAAGATTACATGTCAGTATGCAAAAAATCTAAAGAGGTTCTTCCCCCAACATCACCAGGATATGAGAGTTGTCCTGTGGTAGGTATACAAGGCTACGTGATAGGTGTAATTTTCCGATGATATACGTTAACAACAGCTTAACTAGACAATTGTATAGTACATATAACCATGGCTTGATGTTAAAAATTGCGAGTTAAGATATTGGAAGTGAAATTGTCATTGTTATGGAGGTAATTATTTGAGCAAACAGCAACTGATTTTTCAAACAGGGATGGATACGATATGGATATTCTTGCTACAGATTCGAGACAACTTATAGAAATACTTATCCAACAATGTCTTGGAATGATGCTCAAGATCAATGTGAAAGTTGGGATGGATTCTTAGTCACAGTTAATGATAAGTACGTTGAAGCAGTGTATGTTTTGTCAAAAAAGACAAAATTCCATATATAAGCGGCTATAGTTATCACTATTTACCTTTCGATTTTTATAATAAAACATCTGTGTCATTAGTGCCAATTTGTAGCGACTATCGCCGAAATGTGCACACTGAAAGCATAGCATATACGCTACATACCAACGTTGTACATTAAATCTCTTGCAAGTGATTGTGTCCAGTCGGGGTTGTATCCGGGTCTCCAAAGGGCGCAATCTATTAAAATCCAGTTTTGTTAAGTGAAATTCAGGTATCAAGGTACGTCTTGCGTCATAATAGTCCACGGTCTCAATCACCTGGCCGATCTCAATGAAATAGCGACTACTCGACCCTCAATTTACAAATGTGACATTAGTCTTGAGTAGGGTAACTTTGCCCAGGCAATTGTGACTAAAACTTTATTTAAACAAAACAAAAATGTGCAGCTATTGTTTTTTTACGATGAATGAATAACAAGTTAAAAAGCACCCTGATATATATATATTTGGTTTTCGCAGTTTAGAACAGTCATTCTTAACAAGCCAACTAAGTACGTTTCCTGACGACCACTATTACTGGATTGGTTTGACAGACTTGAGCACCCCTGGTGAATATCACTGGGTGGATGGCGAAAAAGTAACATACACAAACTGGGGTAATAATCAACCAGGTATGGACACTTGTACACCATGTAATATGTTATCAAACCATGAAAGATTTCAAGTAACGTAAACTACTACCCACTATGTCCTTAAACCTACCATAGTATATATCTGTGTGCGTTCTCCATTCACAGATACTCGCACGGGTGATTGCGTTGGCATGGCTGGTAATGGCTTGTGGTACGGATTGCCATGTGAAGATGGAATGTACTATATATGTGAAAGCTGGGTAGAGGGGTACACACCGCCTCCACCATACACCGGTGAACCTACCGATCCAAATGATTATGCATGTGCTGATGGATGGATAGGATACGGAGATCATTGCTTCTTGGTAAGGATAATTGCCTAAGAAATAAATCCATAATACAGTTCTCTCAAAATTACAGAAGAATTACTATTGTTCACATGCTGCTTTTCCATATGGGCTGTAATCTATCGGGTGTGATACACCCGGGCATTGAAGTTATTATTTAAGACGTAGTAAGGCGCTGCGTCTGTATCTACGAGTTAAATTCAGTTCGTGTTTTGATATGATTATAATGTTTCTGTCATTTATATTTCCAATCTTCAATTTGCAGGCTGTTTCTAAACCTGGATCATATGATCGTAAAACATGGGATGAAGCATATTCATCGTGTATCTCAATGGGAGCAGACCTTGCAAGTTTTCACAGCGCTGACGAAGAAGAATATATCATCGAAAACTCTGGAATTGAGTAAGAAATTGAAAGACCCTTCACCACCCCCACCCCTAAATCACAAATTACGACAGTTCATTTGCAATTGTAGAAAGTTGTAATAACTATTTGTTAATATGTTTCAGACCGAATTTGGGAACTTACTGTTGTTTACATAATAAATTATTTCTATGTTTCTAATGCTGCAAAGCTGCTCGTGTTCAATTCAAATGCCCGCACTAATTCTACACTAAGGTAATATTTATGGTATATATTTATATGTTTTACAGTAATTATTTCGATGGGTTTTGGATTGGTCTGAATGACCGTGGCATGGAATCAGGTAAGAGTATAATCTATAATTAAACTTCATGTTATAATGTTAATAAATTGTGTGATCCACCACACCATGATTTGTATAAACCTATTAATAATCATTTTATATTTATATAGGCTTTGTATGGAGTGACAGTTCCCCCGTTGATTATGTGAATTGGAAAGATGGCGAACCTAATAATTACGACAGCGAGGACTGTGTTGAGATGTACTTCTCAGAGAACAGCGGCTGGAACGATTTACATTGTGACCAAAAACGAAATTGGGTCTGCAAAATATTAAAGGGTGTGTTACTTTCATTATTCATCGTGGTGGGCAGTATGGCAAATAAGTAATGATAATATACAATGTCGTATCGAATATATTTGAAAGTACACACGGTTAGAACTTACGTATTTATGTGAGCAGCATGTATAATGTAAATCGTTAGGTTTATTTTCAAATTAAAGGTAATTTCACTGTTTTATTAGATTCATCTCCGTCAACTACGTCACCTCAACCGAATGAAACTCGACCACCACCTCCAACGGGCAGTAAGTAAATCTGTCGATTTATACATCACTGACACATGACATATTTGGCTTGATATGAGATGATAATGACAATGATATAATATTGTTTACATATATATTATTATAATGTGGTATAAGATTGTACATATTCATATGTTTGCAGAATAATTGCATGGTACGACAAATAACATTTACCTGAACACCATCAATATGTATTGTTGTTTTATTATATAGTGATATCTTTATGTGAAAATAGCGATTGGGCTTGGAGGCATGGGTACTGTTATTACTTCAGTGAACTCACCGAATCGAGTATGAAAAGTTGGGAGGAAGCAAGAGCGTATTGTAGAGAACAGGCTGGAGAACTTGTGTCAATTCACAGCGTTAATGAGCAACGTTTCATACATGACACGGTGAGTGTTACCAAGTGTCCTTCTGCAGTGAATGGATGTTAACATATATTGTGTTCAAGACATTTCGTTAAAATGTCTCTGGTTAGCTACTGCAGTTGCATCTAACATTGAACACAATATGTTGTGTACTTTTAGATTAAAGCGTTGACATCTGTATGGATTGGACTACGGGAGTACCAAGCTCACTCAACTTACAGGTAACTTAATATGTAACCTAATTTTAACTACGAATGCTATGTAATATATAGGACAATTTGTGCGGACATAGTATAATATTTTCACATGACTTCCAGTCATCGCTACAGTAAATGATCAGAACCATCACACTTATTAGTTGGTTTGTGGTTTGCTCATGTTATTCAGGTGGTCGGACAACTCACCAGTGGATTACGTCAATTGGGCATATGGGGAACCAAATGATCATAATGGCGAGGAGAAGTGCGTCGAGTGTCGAAGCTCAGGTAAGATTGTAAGAATATTTATTTTCAAATATATGGCTCTAATCTTGTACGACATAAATATACATATGTGTGTATATATGATTATTCTTGAGATGCTGCTTGGAATGACATGAACTGTGGTGACCGCATGCACTATGTCTGTAAGAAGGTGGAGGGAGCCGCAGAGCCACCGACACTTGAGCCCACTCCAGCGCCAGAAGGCTACTGCCCCGAGGGTTACTTGGAGCACAATGACAAATGTTACGGACTGTATGGTGATGACAAGAGTGATAATGTCGATTGGTATGAGGCCAGGGACAACTGTCGTACACTTTCCAACGGTGCAGACTTGGCTACGATCCATAGTGCGGAATTACAAGGTGATGACACGTTATTTGCCGACACTGTTTTCTATTTGGATGAAGTCAGATTCTCAGTACAATCTATAATTTCGTGTGCAAATGTGCATCAGTCAGTCTGTTTATATGTATGTGGGGTTGTAATTATATGTTTTAATTACTCGCAGCATATTTAACCAGCAATCTTCGCGATATTGACTATTCCATGTGGATAGGATTGAGCGACACAACACAAGAAGGCAAGTATCGTTGGACAGATGGCTCTGCTGTGGATTTCTTTTACTGGGCACCTGGCGAACCAAACGGCGAGTATTCGGTGTGTGTATTCAAATGTTGTAATTTAATGTTTATATAATTAGTCTATACAGTCATCATATAGTGTTAAATACAGGGGACGACAATAAATTCCATTGCAATCAGTTTTAAACTCTTTGTCCTGTTTTCTTATAGGAAAACTGTGTTGAGATGCATTTCATGTCCTATGGTGGTCTATGGAATGACGCCAGTTGCACCAGTCTAGCTGGATACATATGCCAAACTCCTAGAGGTATATAGCGGAATTATTACGACAGTTATACATAAAGATAGTAAAGAAATATTATCAATATAAAATATGTATTCATTGACTTTGTTCCAGATTACAGCAATCCAGCACCTGACCCGACAACAAGTCCTTGTATCCCGGATTACGTTCCTTATTACAATGGTTGTTATAAGGTCTTGACCGCGCAATATACTTTTGGAAACGCCAGAGACATGTGTCTAAAAGATGGCGCTGACCTAGCGAGTATTGAAGACGTTTATGAGAATGCCTATGTCAATATGTACACTCATCAGTATAATCTACAACTGTGGATTGGATTGATGGATCACAAGGTTTGTAGACACAATTCGTGTTGTTACTGAACCATGTCGGCTAAGAACAACACGACAGTGCGAGGTAACTTACTTTGTGGTAACTTACACGCACCAAAGGTACTGCTGTGTGTGTGTAGTGGCACGTGCAGTTACTCATGTAATATGCATACAATTTAGAAAACGTCGACGTTGAAATCAGACATGGCTGCAAACAAAAAACTGAAAGACTTGATATCGTGTATTCCGCACGTCTCCAAATTCTTACGGTATATGGAATGCACATGCTATAATGCCTTCGGTTGTAGATTTATAATCCAAAGAGGTTAAATGTAGTAATTGCCGTATTGTTAATGTATAGTATTAGAACAAAACTCATCACTAACAGTTCTGTTGAAATTATTTTCACTAGGAAACTGAATCGGCATTATAGTATACTCTGTCATATCCGTCATACAAGCAATGTTCTTCTATATTTAAATATAATTAGCTAAGTTACAATAACAAATAATGGATCATTTTTTTTAGATCTTTGGCCATAAATAGCATGATATTGTTTTATTGTGTGCAATCATGGACATACAGTCTAATGGTAAAATGAAACAGCATTCTTTTGTGCCTTACAGTACTGTTTTAGGGAACATTGGCTGAACATACTGACAATACTCAGTTGCCTTCTGAAATCAGTTAAAAGTTAATGCTAATCGTGTAACGTAATAATTATATTTTTTTTCAATATTATTTAGGAAGAGGGCGTTTATGAATGGACAGATGGTACACCAATTGTATTCACTAACTGGGGAGATGGAGAACCAAGTAGAGAGGACGGAGGGGGTTGCGTACGGGTTGAGATAGGAGGACGATGGACAGACACTCAATGTGAATCAGATGCAGGAGCATTATGTAAATACTGGATTGGTAAGTGCTCTTTCTAAAGAGATCGAAATGCTTGCATGTAGTTTTCAAAAGAATATTGCTTTTTGGCAATATATGTACGAAGTTTAAAATTGCTTTGTAAAGACGAATCAAATTGTTGGATAGGGACGTTTGAAATGAACAATTTTAGTATACTTGTCCTCGACATTGTCAACTAAGCTTATTCTTTCTTTTTTCGAAAAAAAACACGAATTGATTAGAAAAATTGTCACATTTGACTCAAGTGGAATGAATAGATTCGTTGATGACGTCTTGTGTTCGACTTGTACGTGCATGTTCTAGTGTCCTATTTTCATAAGCTGTTTTATATCTATAAGTAGTGTTCGTAGTCCTGTATTATATTCGGTTAGAGGCAGTTTATTCAATTCGGGGAACAAAAGCAGGTCTACTCGTGACAGACATACATGCAAAAATAGTTTTATATTAGTGAGAATGATGATATTATGACCAATGTGACATAAAACCAATAAAACATAATAAATCTGACGTGTTATTTCGATTTAATGACAGGACCACAACCCACCACCCCACAACCCAGTGAAGGAAAGTGTCCAACTAACAACTCCTGGGTGGAACACGGAAATTATTGTTACAATTTCAATGGCATTGGAGAGAGGAAAAGCTGGCCTGAAGCCGAGTTTGAGTGTGGGGTGCTCGGTGGATATTTAGTGGTGATTGAAAGTCAAGAGGAGAATGACTATGTTCAAAACGTCATTAAAGAGAATGGAAACAACATTTGGATTGGCCTAGTCCGTATAGCAACAGGTACAGTTTTTTTTATTATGTCAGAGTATGTAACGTTGAATCGTTGGTGGATTCATTCTTCAAGAAACGAATGATGACTTGTTTTTTGCACGATGTAACATATAAAGAGATCATAATACGTAAACGTGTTCGCAATCAGTCTTTAGAAATCACTTGTCCGATGTGAATCAATACACTGCATGTTGAGTTACATGATGTTTTGTTCTTTTTATCGAGAGTCGTTTCAAGATGACCGATTGGCGGTCATTTTGTTTGTTCACTGTGTCTTTATCAGTTTTGTTAGTGTGTAATGACCAAATATGTTCAAATTTGACACACAGACACTGTATCAACGTTACTGTTTCAATCATTTACTTAGGCATATTCTTAATGACTTATAATGACGCAGGATTCTAAAGAGCTTAAGATATTAACAAGAACCATATCATTACTTGTTCTAGGTGGCTTTGTATGGATTGATGGAAGTCCGTTGTCTTATACCAGTTGGGCTGAAGATGAACCGAATTCCTATACTTCAGAAGAAAACTGCGTAGAGATGTACTTTAGTTCCGGTGATTGGAATGACGTTGATTGTTATCTCGATTATGGCCTGGGTTATGTGTGCAAAACGGAAAAAGGTAATATATTCGTTGTTTACGCTGGTCGTATATGTTTTGTGGTGAAATTCTTAGCATTTTCACATAGTACGTGATGTCAAGAACCCCTTAATAACCTGAATATAATCTACCTTCCCCTGTTTGTTTAAAGAAAAATGATTGTTGCCAAATTGCCCATATTACACATACAATTGCTTACCACGCAATATTTGAGAGGGTGTTGTGAATTAATATACTGGTAAACTGCCGTTATAGTGTTTTAAATGTTGTAGTTATGCCCAGCGGAACGTGGATAGAGTCGACATCTTGTATGTGAAATTAGAGTCCCAACAATTATCTAACCTACTCCTCAATATGTTTATATCGTTTATCTAAAATTCGTTTGCCATTGAATATCCACATTCTTAATATTGTCAACATGTTTTGATATCACTACAGTTAGTCAAGATATTTGTACATTTTGTCAACAGACACAAGTGGAACGGACACAGAGGACGGGTCATCAGGTAATCCAGTTATAAGTTTCCTATATTGTTTATTTCGTTTTAGTGAAAACTATACAGCCTCTTCCACTGCTAAAATAAAAATAGATTTAACATACAACGAGTATTGATACATCGAGTGGTGGGGCAAATTTGCAGCCCCATTTCGGTGTTCTGAGGTAAATTAGTTCCTAGTTTATTTTTTGTAGCAGCTACGTTGGTATATGTAAAATCGTTTTAATCGACATCAATTTGAAAAAGTACAGACACCAATTATGTTTTGAGGAACGACAAATATCCATTTATATAAGTCGGAAAAAATAATATTGTAATGTTCTTCTCTTCATTGTGCTTTATGTCTGTATCGCAAACTATTATTTCGCCGAGTTTAGTTTACAACAGGGTGTATAATCTATATCAATGACGAAATATGGGTAATATTATGTTATATATTTATATACATGTATAAACGTACTTTCGTTTTAGGTGATCTAAGTGGCGGTGCTATTTTCGGCATCGTATTGGCGAGTTTAATTGTAGTCCTTCTCTTGCTGGTCTTGGGATACATTATGTACACTCGTCATCGCAAACCAATGGGAGGACCTATCATAAAGACTGCCGGATTCGATAACGCTGCCTATGGAATGTCGAGTTACGAGTCTACGCGCAGTGGCGTGGAACATATATCGGAAACTTAGACTCATTTTATTTACTATATATGTGATTTTTGATATTAAGCAAAACGAACTGGTTAATTCACCAAACAGCTTGAATAATTTAACAGACATATCTGTTTCAATGCATGTTCTGTTTTCAAAACGACAATCTAGCATTGCACTATATAGTTGTCAGCGACATGCACGTGCATGATCAAATACGACGATTATTTGTTTCAAATTCCGATGTAAATTTGTAAATATGTATATAATGAGATAATATCAAAAAGAAGCTACATTAAATGCACCTACTACTACACCGTGCCACCTAGTTACTTGCGTACTGGGCACGAGACTCAGAACTGTACATCTGTGGCATACCATTCAATTCATACAATTGGTACAATTTAATATTCCATTTGTTCCTAATGTCTTTGGTAAGTGTCTGAAACCGATTATATTTTCGGCACAAGCATTTTAGGTTCTGTATTCTGCGCGGGATACATGTTTATGTTGTTGAAATACTTTTTTTAGTGGAGGGGTTGAAAGTAATCTTTTTTGAAGGACTGTGTTTAAATAAAAGCATAAGTTACGGTCGACGCAGGGATTACTAAGCAGATACCTCTAACCTGTACTTGTATCCAGTCACAGTAGTGAGTTAAGGTCATTTAAGGTCATTAGTCATTTTAATTAATGGTAAACTTTTAGACATGTTAATTTAGTCTGTGCAATTAATAATTAGTAAAGGTGAAGGGAGTTTGTTGTGATGTACTGTTTATTGAGAATAATTTTTTGGTTTATTGTTATTTCGGATTTGAATCGTGATTAATAAACGATTTCTCATACACTCACGGGTGTAATTTTATGGCTTTTATTATTCTCTCTGCCTCGCCAATCAAATAAAGCCAGACTTAGATCGATTCTTGTAATCTCGTGAGTTCAACGGACTTTGTCTCACAGCGATCACGGTTCGATCAAGAGTCTTTTGGGGATAAACATTTTGCATCCAGCTGTTGTGCTCTTCAAATTTACATTTCCTTAAAGCGATACAAGGCAGCAAATTAGAGAACTATATCCCGTGGAAATGAACACAACCATTCCACTCTTAGAAAGGAGGTTTCACTGACTAGCGCCATCTGGTGACCACTGGTTACACGATAATATAGCTCACTATACGCTTTATAATAATGTTAGAAATGCAATACATGACAACAAAATTTAAAAGGTCATATATTGCATAACAAGTGTTGCTGCTGATTTATGAGGAGTTCCATGAAATGGAAAATATTTTCCACTTTGCTTTTCCCCTCACATAAAAGATTAAAATGTCAGCTAGCATGTTTACCTTGTTTGATGTGAGTATAAATTATGATTACGATTTGGAAACATCTCTCATATTGCATCTTCCAAGCTCTTCCAAGAACAAGTTTGTTTAACAATACACATTCAAAAGTGCATAGTGGGAAATGTCTTTGGTTTACACATATTTTCATTATTTTCCGGATAATGTATTTGTTAGTTTTGAACTAATAATATTTGTCTACTCTATTCAATAAAAAGTTGTTCAGTTATAATACAATTTCATTCAGTAAACGTATGACCGCTAGCATGCTTATGAATCGTTTCTTTGTTTTGTGTATTTTCGTAAAAAATGGGAAAATGTTGGCTGTCTGTATGCAGTATGTCTGTTCTTCACAGTAATGAACAAAAGAATGAGGCAGAGAATAGGAGATTAACGAGGACTGTGTTAATAAAAAATTAAAAACATTGGTTTTGTAAAATTCTTCATGCATATCCTCAACTGGAACAGTTCAAGCGAATTTTGGGAGAATCGCAAGTCAATGACACAGTAAGTAAACAACAACATACAACAGTTTCTATATTTATTATCAACCAGAGAAATTCCCTTAATATAGGTTGCGTCAGGAGTGAATTAGTAGTTATGACTCGCTGGGCCATGTCGTCTTAATAGTCAAATTAGCTCCAGAATAATTAACAATCCTTGAACAATTACAAGGTTTATTTGATCTTCGAACTCGTCGCACATAGCGCTGGTCGCTCGAAATCCGGTTAGATTTTAACACATTACAATACAGACTCTCTGAGATTTGCTATGGTTATTTTGAATACATGTACAGTATTACAGTACATCAATGACAGATAATATAATTATTAAAAAAAACAGTTGAGACATGTAGTCGCTGGTGCTGGCCTGAAAGACATCAATATCGAATTGCCTGCAAGATGAAAGAAATTTGATTGAAGCATGACTGTCATTCTCAAAACAATACAAAAGTCTTAAATTGATATTCGAACACCAGAAGTCGGGTAATGTCAAACCCTTATAAAATACCTCACCTTTGTATTAATCACTGTTGTATGGGTACTTCATTACATTGTTTACTAAATGATTTTCTTTACAGCTCTCTGTTGGAAGGTTTCGAGTGAAAAATATGTGTATATTTGTCTACATTATTTACAAGTCGTCACTATACATCTTTTGACTGATCACAAGGTGATATATTTATGTGATCTCGTAGTTCATCAGCTTAAGGTGAACGTTCAGTTTCATCCCTTGTGAGAAAGAGTACATCACGTTTAATAGTTAAATGTGACAGCGTTGGCTGCTCTGTGCTGCATTATTTGTAGCGGCCTCTATTCACATTATGTTTTGGTTGATACGATATCTGATTTTACTCAAGTTCCTGTATTTACACCATCAGAGAATTCCATACTGCATAAATGCTGCTGACATCTCTCAGTGACATGATGTAAGTTACATACATACATTTATAGGAACGTTAGGCACAATTAAACGGGAAATTGCAATTCAATTCTTGTTAATGGTGTGTGGTCCTATTTTCGTGTGTTACTTTATCAAAAATAACATTTTACATCGCACATTTTTTATTCTAATGTCCCATTGCATTTGACACTAATGATAACTAATTAATATTTACTTATATGATTTTGATAATATATTTCTCAGATCAGAGTGGACGAGATAATTTTGCAAATATTTGTAACTAATTTTGGCTTGTTCAGTGACCTCGTCCTCTGTGCCAGAAAAACTGGTCAGTTTAAAAGTGTTGAAAATAGGCAATAAAACCATTCGATTTGACTAAATATATTGAACATGATTTGTTCCGCTATTTTTCCCAGGAATTTGATGTGCTCGGAGTGAATGCATTCGAGATAACAATACCACAGGGCAAACAATTAGGCATGTCTATTTTTGTATCAATGAAGTTAGAGTTGTGACAGGCGATAGAGGCAATACACATACGTAACAAGGCGCTTGTCTATTACTAACAAGGCTGAAGAAGTAACAATATCAATGAGAGTGTGTACAATAACAATAAAGAACACAAGTGGGCGCTACCCAATGTAAATCCAAGCAACTCAATAACATCAAAAGAGTAATGTCCTTGCAATTATTGTATCTGAATTTCTGGCAGACCTGGCAGTTAGGTACTGTGTTCTCAAAGGCTTTACTCAATCCTGGCCAGGATAAGATTTCTCTTGCAGAGCTCTTTTCAAGTCATTGAGACAGATGTCTCCTCCGGTTAAACAAAACGTAAAAAGGAACGTTGCTTACCGACGTACGTGATTGTTCTTATCCTGGGAGTCTTCAGGATGCGTCATGTAGGTTTGAGTCAGTTGCGAAACTTTTGCAAGTGGTAGTTCCGGCATTTACCTGGACAAATTCAACGCCACCCCACGCTGACTGCTGTACAGAAATCACGGAGGTTTTTTAATGTTGGCCGTTTTGATAACGCTCGAACTTTAGTTCTTGTACTCTAGTTAACTGTGTGACATAATTGAAATAACAAATATTATAAAAAGATTTAAATATAACATATTGTAAAACGATTTAAAGATATAAAATGTTATAAAAAGGTTTAAAAATAAAAATGTTATAAAAAGATTTAAATGTATTTTGGTGTAAAATTTCAATGTAATAGCGCCCTCCCATGTGTGTTTGAATCCATAATGCTTGAGTAAAAAAGGCATGGGTTTTCTGTCACCTATGTAGTTTCCATTATGTTGCTTCTTGTTTTCTTTGTGCATTTAATATTTTCCCCAGGCGTCAATTCTTTGGTTTCAAGTCGTTTTTTGTGGCCCATGTAATTCGATAGGGCCGACCGAGTTTCATATATGTAACTGCGCATATCATTACGACAAAGAAAATTCGCTCTAAGTTGCGTGATGCAAAAGAGACCGGCCGCGTCAGAAAGACTCGTTCGCCATTTGGACCAGACTTGAATATACTTGACATTTGTTAAGTAGACGTCCTTTATTTTCCTATAATTAAAGCATACTCTTGTAGTGTACATTCATTTATATATTTGACCAGTGTAAATTCAGTATCTTAGTGCTAAAAAATATAACCATATTAGTTAATCCATCATGTGTTATATATTTCCTTCTGTGATCAAAACAGTATATCGTCCACAATGACATCCTATCTAGTTTATAATCCCTGATCTACTCCCCTAATAGCACAAATTGCCTGCATGACAAAATTAGTCAATTGTTGTTATTAATTATTCCACGTCACCTAATGAGGCATTTTTTTGTTGTTGATAATTTTTTATCAATTATTCATAAAGTCACAATTGTGCAGTCCGTCGATTTTTGTCAGTTAGAAATATACACTGAAATAAAACAATTATATGCACCAACAACTAAAATAAAACATTTTGCGTTGATAAGTTCTGTAAACACGATAACCATGTTCGTGTTCGTGTATGCAGTTCCCGACAATGGTTTGATGCATTTTAACATTCATAATATTGCCCAGTGTGTAGTATCCGCACAACATAAACAAAATGTTCCATATAATAAGTAAGCGCCTTGGGGGTGGAGTATGTTTAATCTTGTTCCGTTTTCTATACGGCACAAATATTTCCCCCTCATTTGCGTTTTTATAATCCATGATTCCAGCCCTCAATTTATAATGCTGGTATCTGTGAGTCTATATAAATATGCTGTAACTGTTAGTTCCATTATCTTCTTGTCGCAGAGTGGTGGATGCACGATACCTTGAGTATCTCTGAATGAGTGAGTCATATTCATTCACCATTGGGTTTCATTGCTTTACTTTCTATAATGTTTCTGTTGCGTATCTTGTAATAATGTCAACGAGTTTATTTGATTGCCACATTCATCTTCATTATATACGGTTTACTTTAATGTTTGTGTTGTTTTTTGTAATATTTCAAATGGCTGTTTCGAGTATTCAAATTCCTCAATACTGGCAAATTGTCGTGTATGTTGGTTTGACGTCTGTCGGCCTCTCTAGTTTGTAATATATTGTACGTAATACAGTTATTGTAGCTAACATGAACCAAAATTCAAAGTATTCGTGCACGTGTGTACGGACTATGAATGGCTATTTATCATCGAGTCATACTATGTGATGCGAAACCAACATTTCGTTCTCAAGTTCATCATAGCTGTTTCATGTTTATTGTCGTGTTGCTGAATGGTAATATTGATGTGTTCACAATATTAATCATGTTTTGTTGGAATTCATTCGAATGTTTCCGTTATTCATAACATTGGTACCCTTTGTCATGTTTGTTGGTCTGTTAAACCTGACTGTACGTGAACACATCCAGCAAAGCCTGAGCAATGGAATGCACACCATTCACAGTCTGTGACCAATTACTTTAGTGCTAAAATATTTTTAAAACGAGTATTGCTGTTCAACACATACGTGTACATCTAACATTCCTACATCTGCATTACTACATGCAATAGCGAATTGCTTCTTTACATTTGGGGTCTTAGCTGGTATAACCTTAATATATTGTCAGTTTCATAAATAAAAGTACACACATAATAATGCAGTGTTACGGAAGTGAACTATTTCTTGTCATGACTTATCATGTGAAATGTCTTATCCTGTTCAAACCATACAAAATGTATGTCCAAACTGCCCGCATCGGTCACTAGCATCCAACATGTATTCAGACCAAAATACCACTCAAAATAGATCCCTTTTTATTTATTACGCTGTCCATTTCTTTATTATACTGGCATATGTGCCACGTTGTCTATTACCTTATTGTCCCTGTTTATTTATCATGTTGCCACAATGCCCATCATCTTATTGTCGATGTCTGTTTATCGCGCCGATTATCCCTGCTTGTTAATCACGCTGATTATTACTTTATTATCTCTGTCTATTTATCAATCTTCCATCGGTTTACTAAACTGGTCTATTTATGACGTAATGTAATGAATACTCATGCCTGTAGTATGTCTAGCTCCTTCATTGTAAAAGACAAGGTATCAGAACGTTTTTCAACATCAGTTGAGAAACAGACTTTTCTTAAATAAATAAAATGCTTAATAATATTTAAATAATGTTAACAGTAAACTTCAATTATATCTTATTCTAATTCCAGAAGAACTAATCGATTTGTACATCGGTGACTATCCGAAAAAGTGAATTTGATTAGAAAAAACGAGTTCATATTTTTTAATTTAAAAAAAACGTTAAAAATATGAATATGTAGTACTCATGAATATTTGGAAGCAAACATCTATCTCGACACCTTGTTCATAACACTGAATTTAGTTGATTTTTTGTCTCATTGCCGAAAAATGCTGAAGAGGTAGGCAAGTAAGATATTCTCCGCCACCGAGCATTAAATATGTCACATCATTATCACCACAACATGATATTGATCAAATAAAACGGTTTGTAATTATTCATCGCAATATCTGTCGGTTTGACATCTGTCGGTTAGTTTGCCATATATTATAGGTTATACAATTATCGTAGCGAACAACAATCCAACGTATTCGTGCACGTGTGTACAGTCTTATCAATGTCTCGTCAAATAATACTAACTGATGTACTAACATTTCTTTCCCCAGTCGTGCAAAATAATTGTATAATTGAACCTTATATAACTATGGTAAAAGTATAGCTCCTTTTTTGTCTTGTTGCTGGGGAGTGCAGAATTGTGCTTTTAGTTATTCATAATATCTAAATGTATTGGTAACCTGTGTCATGTTTGTTGGTCTGTTGCAGCTGACTGCAAGTGTGTGCACATCCATTTGTTCAGTAATGCTTAACACATGACTCACATTTGGTGTCAGTATTACTGTCCATCACATACATCTAACATCTGCATTACTAAATTCAATAGCTAAATTGCAAACCTTAGCTGGTATAACATGGATATATATATATATAACGCTGCCCATAATTGTATTATTCTCATCAATTTATCACTGTCGAATTATCACGATGTCCATTACTTTATTATACCAGTCTATTTATCATATGGTCGATTGCTTTATTTATATCAGTATATTTATCACTCACAATATACCAGTACGCCATTTCAAATGCAGCTGTTGTTTTTTCACAAATTCAATCACAAAACTTAAGATAACCTATTCTGGCATGAATATTTAATGAAACAATTTAACAGTCTGTAATGAGAAGTTCCTATTTGTAATTACTATAATATTCAACAGTTAGCATATGTTGATCATACACCCGTCTGGTTTATATTCCCTAATCCACACTGATAATCGAGCAATATGCTTAGGCAATCGAAATAGTTTTCCATTATTCCACGTTGAGTTCTATTGATATCCGTGAAATAATTGTTAATTTGTTATTCATAAAGTAACAAATGTATTTGTGAAGAACCTTGTTATTCATCAGATGCAGTCCTTAACATATTTTGAGTTAGAAAGCATTATGTTTCATGTTATTCACACAGAAATAAATAACAATTTGTATTGACATGTTCTGTGACACTACATAACCATGAAAATAGCGATCTGTCTTAAACTACATCAAATGTGTTTCTGTATCTGCAAATACGTTTCATGTCAATATATAACCATGATGCTGATGTGTGTTTTTTTTATATATTTCAAAATATATATGAAATGTATTTCAGATTCCTGCAACATGAAGTTACCTGGCTTACTGGTGGTCTACACACTCATTATTTATGTAAGAACGTTTTAACATGGCCCACTCTTATTATTATTATATTATATTATTTTTCATGAAACTACTATTCGTCGTTTATTTAGTTCCTAATATAACTCTGATTCAAATAGGGCATTATGGTATTTATGATGCCATTACTTATTCGATGGCGTCTTCCTAGCAAAATAGTGTCACCAACCAATATCATTAAATTAAAGGCTAGCCAAATATGTTCATCCACTAGTTGTCTTGTGAATAGGATTTCCACAAGAAATTACTTAGTATTATTTTATTTATTTTTATAAAACCTTAATTGGATTCACAGACAGGATTTCGGTGATCTATTTTTGACAAAATTGTCGCCACATGGTATATGCCCATGCAGTGTAACTAATTCAAACACTACTTCAATTTTTCAGTTGATCATGTTCCTTAGTGTGTGTGTTTTTTTTTCTATATAACAGCAAACCTATTTTCTGCAAACTGTAACTGCTGACACTGGTGAGTTAAATTCTCCACTTAAAACAATGTGAAACGAACAATATTCTTAAGTAAATAATTAATAACGAAACAATTTGTATAAATCCACTAATTGTAATTTGACCGTGTAATTCTCTTTGATTTTGTATTCATGATCCGTTAAGCTTTCCCGCTAAATAACATGCCTCGTAGGATTCATTCCTAGTGAATTATACACACAGGGTGTAACAATGGATATTGGACTGAATGGTTAGATAGAGATGACCCTAGCGGTACCGGCGATTGGGAAACTACATCACCTGCCATAGGTTATTTTGGAGATAAAATGTGTTCTGATCCTACCGATATACAAGTACAGACCCTGGATGGAATTCCAGCATCCAGCACTGGTGAAATATTCTCCCGGTATTCGGTTTCTGAAGGATTTGCATGTGAAAAGAAAGATCAACCTGATAATACCTGTCTGGATTATAAAGTCAGATACTGCTGTCCAGGTAAGACAACACTTGCGAGATGAGTTAAGAGGTAAAGAGAAAACAGCGACATTCACAAATAATAGTCAAATTCATTGTCATAATAAAGTCTCCAAATGGTGTATGCGACTTAGTGAGAGTGCGGCTTCATTATCATCTGATGATTGTAACAAAATGTCTTCAAACCTAAGTAAACTGCGATAAAGGCAATCATATATGCTGAGAAGCGTTTTCTTCGCTTCCATAGGTTCATATAGACTAAACCGTACATCCAGTAAGATATGTTTTAGGAAATATGTTTAAGGGATTTTCAGGTTAAAATTACAGTTTTACTAGCAATGTCCTAAATAGGTCAACCAGCTCAATTACTAGCCCTGAAAAAGTGCAAGCTGCAGATGGAATATGTACCTACGTAGATCATCCCTGGTGATTTATAATTACCCACACAGAATGTAATGGTGGTGTTTGGACTGAATGGCTTGATGGAGACAACCCTAGCGATACTGGCGATTGGGAAAATACATCATCTATCATAGGTTCTTTTGGAAATAAAATGTGTTCCGACCCTTCTGCTATACAAGTAAGGACCATAGATGGCATTCCAGCATTGACTACTGGTGAGAAATTCTCACAATATTCACCTACTGCAGGGTTCGTTTGTAAAGCAAGTGATCAGCCAAATGGCGCCTGTCGGGACTATGAAGTCAGATACTGCTGCCAAGGTAACGGAATAACTCATAATTGCAAATATATAAGACATAATATAGCTTTATTCTGTCTCCATTTGTCTCCAATTGTCTCAAAAAGAAAGCTTAATATTTCATTCCCATAACTATCATGGAAATCGTGTATAATTAACAGTCCCCCCTTTTTTATATAAGTTCACGTTAACCAAACAATGCATTTAGTGGTATGTGTTTTTAAAATATTGGGGTTTGAATTACAGTTTAAGTGACAATGTTCTACTCACGCAAAGCACCCCGTATTTATTAGCGTGGCCAGTTGATCAAGCACATGTTCGTGCACTCTCCCATGAAAAGTGAACTTCTGTTCAGTTGAATTTAATTGATCTTTAATCAAAAATATGGTAGGATTACCTCCAAATATAACTATTGACATTCACTATTTAATGAAATAAATTAGCTATAGTTTATTACAACCAGCAAGTAAAATCAATGATTTGCGGGATTAATAATCACAAGCATCGCTTCACCAAAATACGTTTTAATAGTAACCGGTACGGACATTGCGAATCTACTACTATAGTTTGTAATTAACCACTGTATAAATCAAGATGACCAGTTACAGATTAGTTACAAGTTAATCTGAGTGCATCAACAGATTGTAACTACAAGCACATTTTAAAACATTAAATGCTAGGTATATTATTACACATTTCTTGTGTAATTAAGAAATGCACATAGCGTTCTTCATACTTAATAAAATAATTAATAACATTAAGATGCACGCTAGCACTAAATTAAAAACGTAATAGGGGCAAAACAATTACATGTATGATAAACAGGTTCAGTCAATACGATACATTAGATTTCAAATAAGCTTCTCAATCATATAGAATCATTTTCCAATGTCACAATGTTCAGTCAATATGGTACTTTAGATTTCAAAAAAGCTTCTCAATTCTATAGAATCATTTTCCAATGTCACAACGACATTGCAAAGGAAACACAATATCCTCTTACAAACAGTTTCGCACCAGTACGTCGTAATAACAAATAAATAGCAAATAGAATAAATAATAATGAAACCTAATTGTATTGAATTGTACAACCAAATACGTGTGCTGTGAACATGAATTTCCTCTTTGTTCGGGCTGTGTATGCATTTGTTCCCATAGACTGTTATTCGAGATATTCTGATTTAGAAATTAATATCCTTAAGTTTGCACGCTAAATAAAAAGTGCCCTATGAGATTCATGCCTGCTGTTTTATAGTTTTACACACAGGGTGTAACAATGGGCATTGGACAGAATGGTTTGATTGGGATGATCCTGGCGGTTCTGGCGATTGGGAAATTATATCAAAAACTATAGAGAATTATGGAGATAAAATGTGCTCTGATCCTTCCGCTATACAAGTAGAGACAGTAAATGGAATTCCAGCACCCAGCACTGGTGAAATATTCTCCCGGTATTCGGTTACTGAAGGATTTCTATGTGAAATAAAAAATCAACCTGATAATACCTGTCTTGACTATAAAGTCAGATACTGCTGTCCAGGTAAGATAACACGACATTATTGCGAAGCTAGTTAAGAGGTAACATGTACATAGCAACATGCACGACGATAGTTACATTCGTAGTTAAAATAAATTATACAAATATTTTAAACGATTTGGTCTGGATATACATGTAGCTTCATTTCCATATAATGTAACAAAAGGTCTTCATTTTTTTTTAAATAAACAAGTCAAATGTTTATGTTTAGAAAAGTGTTTTTTAGGTGTATGTAAACAAAACGTATATTCAGCGGTATTTGTTTTACAATATAGGGTATTCGGGTTTAAAATATATTTCAAACATATGGCATGATTATATGTTTTTAATGAAACATGATAGAAAATAACCGGCTTTTATAATTGTATTCACCTCTCCTCAGTGCGTCGCGATCTTGAATTGACCCTTGACAATTAATTTTTCATTAAAAGATGTCATCTTGGGATTGAATGTACATAATTCTAATTTAAATTCAGACTGAATCCTTTGTTTAAATTACCTTTTACTGCTGATGAAAAAATATATTATTAATTGTAGATACAAGAATGTAGAGCCTTTTTGTTGTAGATTTATGTAATTATTTAGCACACCAAACGAAAATAGATATGTATAAAATAAGGATATACAATGTACAATCAAACTCTTTCAGATTATATTGGAGTTTATTAGATCAGCTATTGTGAAAATATATTTGTCTTCTTTCATGTTTTTTGTTTTCCGTGTTTTTTTTCCATTATTTGTATTTTATTATTTTGTGAAATAACAATGAATAAATAAATAATAATAAAACAAGTTCATGGGCAATCAATTAAGTGAAGCAACAGTCAACACGCCTTTACGTGGAAACTCTATGGCTTATTTACCTTACTACATGTAACATATTGGTTTAATGGCTGCTGAGTTCAAAAAAAGTACACAAAATGAATCAAAAAAGCATGCGATATAGATATGCATATATAACACCTTTCCCGATTTATTGACATTGGCTGTTTATCCCATCGATTTACCTCTTGCGCTAACTGATTACATACGTTCAAAACGTACTAATTAGATGTTAAAGAACATTTATACCAAACACCTTACATGGCACACACAAAATGAATCAAAAAGCATGCGATATAAATATGCATATATAACACCTTTCCTGATCTATTGACATTGGTTGTTTATCCCATTGATTTAGCTCTTGCGCTAACTGATTACATACGTTCAAAACGTACTAATTAGATGTTAAAGAACATTTATACCAAACACCTTACATGGCACACACAAAATTAATCAAAAAGCATGCGATATAAATATGCATATATAGCACCTTTCTTGATCTATTGACATTGGCTGTTTATCCCATCGATTTAGCTCTTGTGCTAACTGATTACATACGTTCAAAACGTACTAATTAGATGTTAAAGAACATTTATACCAAACACCTTACGTGACACAAACAAAATGAATCAAAAAGCATCCGATATAGATATGCATATATAACACCTTTCCTGATCTATTGACATGCAAAACATGTTTTTTATTGTTATTTATTATGCTTATACAGAATGTACAAATGGTAAATGGACTGAATGGTTTGATAGAGATGGCCCTGATGGAAGCGGCGACTGGGAAACCCCGGTATATCACCGAAATAAATGTTCTGCTCCTTCCGCGATAGAGGTACAGACCGTGGATGGTATTCCAGCATTGACTACTGGTGAAATTTTCGCTAATTACTCCCCATGTGACGGATTTGTTTGTAAAAATAGAGAGCAATCGGATAAAACCTGTCTTGATTATAAAATAAGATACTGCTGCCCAGGTAATAGAACACATCATAATTGAAAGACCCACACTAAATAACAATGGCCACACGATTCACGATATTAGTGACACAGACTGGTGCTGGATTATCCATCCCATATATTCGCCAAATGATCGTATGTTACCTGTAATCAGGTATTCCATCGATAATCAATAAAATATGTATGGGCCATTAGTACTGAATGTTCTTATACTTATTTTTTATAAATTAAATGTTGTCAGTCGAATTCAATTAAATGTGTTGTCAGGCCCTTTCACTATTAAAGTTTTAAAAAAACTATCTTGAATAGTTAAATGTTAGAAGCGAACCTTTTAGGACGACATAAGCACTAATTACTTTTTGTTTTTTTTTGTACAGATAAGAGCTAAGATTGATATCAAAGCTGCTACTGGAAACTTGAAATAAAGCTATCTAGTCAATGAAACATAAATGCATGAAATAAACGATATTCCTAGTAATATTGCACTTTCAATAATCAATCGTTTCGTTGATATTTGATAAAATGTATTAAATTAAGTAACGAGCACATATATTATTGCAGTGTTATTTGTTGGAATCTTTGTTACTTATTCGTCATGCAGACATATACCAGATTCATAAATGTACAAATTTATCATTCCATCAGTAAGAAGTGAAAATCAACAAATATACACACTTTTTGCAAGGGGCATTAGGTTTTCCAGTAGAGAGAGGAGGAAGGGAGAGAGAAAGGGGAGAAAGGGAGGGAGAGGGGAGGGGAGAGAAAGAACGAAACATAGAGAGATAGGGAGAGAGAGATTTTGGATTCTGGAGCTATTCATAACTGTCTGACTGACAAAAGTGTCATTAGACTATTCTTCATAGTATATTTCATACCACTAAGTATGCCTA
This sequence comes from Saccoglossus kowalevskii, assembly GCF_978046115.1. NCBI lineage: Eukaryota > Metazoa > Hemichordata > Enteropneusta > Harrimaniidae > Saccoglossus > Saccoglossus kowalevskii. Next base: position 24,953,082 of record NC_140661.1, on the reverse strand, counting down.
TAGGGGCGATATCTAGGACAAGTGTCACAACCTATTTGAGTTGTCAGTTCGTGACAAGATATTCATAGGTTTTCCTTTCTATGTACGTTTGTGCAGAGACACGGTAATGGTGTCAAAATTTGGGACAAATTGCAATAATATCCAGTTAGGCCTACAAATGATCTAACATTTTGTATTGTTAAGGGACGTGGATTTTGCATTTTGCAGTGCGAGAACTGTCGGAAATATCCAATACAGTATACCACCCAAGTAATTACTATCAACCAATTTTGCAAAGTGCCTCCGGGTTAGTCATGGATATAGCATCAAAGATTGTGATCCTACTAAGCTTCAAGAAATCCATACAAAATCAAATATTTCTGAGAATCGGTAAGTTCAAGACTCGAATGCACATCCAGAATGGGTTATTTCTATTGCAAGGTCTTCTAAACAGATGGGTGTGCCAATTAGCATAGATGTCACTGGGTACGTTATCCGTAGAAGGTCTTAACTCATACTTCTCCTGCAGATTGCCATAGTACAGTTTATCAGTACTATCTTTTCCTATATGATAATTCATTCTGCCCGATTCATTCCTTAACATGGTACATGAGTCCTTGGTATTGTATTCACAGTTTATCGTGGGCCATAGGAAGACACAACAGTAACATCTAACCCATGGTAAGGGGTCATGGCTTTGTATGTTTTTTTCAAAATAGGTCTGGTACCGATCACTTGACTTGCTCTGTTCTATCTGATATAATTTTATGATTGGTTATGTCTTATATCCATTCTCTCATAAGATGGTCATAGTTGTCCTAACAGCTCAAAACGGGAGTATGTCAAGCTGGCTGATCGGGCTTCTCCTCATGAAAAAAAAAATAAAGGTGATATGTGCAGGTGCATGATAAACCACTGTAAGTATGTACTACCATACACTGGTAAGAAATCCATGGCGACTCATTGGAATCAATAATGTGGAACTGCGTACAGAGAACTAATTCGACTCTTGGTTCTTAGCGCCAATGGTTGTATATACCAGCCCCTTAGACTGATCATTGGAACCATTTTGAGAGCATTTCAAAAATCTGTTATCTTACCCTCCGCCACCTGTCCCTCATTGGCATCCTAGATCCATGGCCAAGACTACAGAACAGTACTACAGAATTGTTGCCATTGTGAACGCACGTTAGGGAATCTCCCAACCCAATGTCCTCAAGGCAAACCACCCCTTTTTGTCACACAAACTTTATAACCGGGAATTGCCCCACTGAAACATTCTTAGAGGTGGTCAGTATTTGGTCCTAACCTTATCAGCAGCCGGGTATTTGTGATTGAACACTTGTAACTGTGTTACCAAAAATGTTTATCTGAAGGTTTTGATTTACTGACACTCATGTCGTGAGGAGTTGAACCTTATAGTGTGTATCACCATTCCGCATATGTGAAGTGTGAACGTCCATCATCCCCAACATTTTGCCTACCACAATAACAACAAAGATGGAGCTGGTCATGCATAAGCACAATTCCAGTGTAGTAATGAATCCGAGCCTCTAACTCGGCTTTAGGGATTTGCTTCAATGTACCGTCATTTAGTACACAAGTATAATGTCTACCAGTGAACTGTGAAGGTCATACCATATCCTTTTAATAACCATCTATTAGCATTTCCTGTTCATTATGCTTGCCATCAGCAGTGAGCAGTTCAAGTTTAGCCAACTGTTTGTAGAGATCATATTACATCGCCTCTAAACACCTAGCAGGTTGAGATAGTGAATTTGTGTTCACTGTGTTATAATGATGCACATCGACATGGCTGCTTTCCGAAAATCAAGGGATTAAACCCCCTTTCCCCAAACGCGATAGTAAATGTTAATAACTTGCCCACATTTGAGACAATTTTTCCTCTTATGCCCAACATGTGCACAACTGTGACATCTCACTGGGATTGTCACTGGCATAGGCAAGACATAGTTTGGCCTAGCTATGGTTCCCACAAATACAGTTCATGTACAAAACGTATAGTATTATATATTTGTATTAACCTCATCACCATCAGAGATATATTATGCAGTAATCATCTACAGTGCCAAGCGAGGCTAAATATAATAATCATATTAATGCTAAACAGATCATAACGATGTATACAGTACTGTTGATTATACTTAAACAGAATACAGTTCAAATAGAGTAAAGATGTATCGCAGCACTTTGAGAGTGATAGTGGCTGAGCACGGGATAGGAATTAGACGACAGTCAAACGTAGCTGATTCCGGTGCCTGATATTACAGGTTCAAGTCAGTTCTGGTAGATACTGTAGATGCAACGTCCGTCAAATATCGCTGGTTCCAATAGGCTAAAGTTTGGTGGTACGGTTATAAGCCTCACTGTATGTAGTGCATAGGTCCAATAGGGGGAACTATTCAATAAAAGTATACAATGATGCGATAGTATACACTAATGGCTACATACAATTCTCAGTATTTCGTACAATTTCGTCATAGTTACGTTATTATACTGTCTAAGCATAAACAAATGTGTGCTTCATTGTAAATATTATAATACATACATAAATTAACAATATAAATAATGCAGAAAATACAAGAATGTTGTACTCACAATGGTCAATGTTACTATATACAGACGAGCCCCTGGAGCACAGCTTGTCTGTAAAGTGATCATCCTGTAAAACGCTGGCTCCCAACAACACCGGGTTCACAACGCTACACGGTTTCCGCCAGAATGGAATTAATTTTCCTACAATAACCTGACCCAGCTTAAACCTAGACTTGCGTATCTCAGGCGCCCCGTGGTAAACGTGTTGTCTCGTCTTCCTTCAGTTTGCTCACGAACGGCTAAATGCCAGTAATGCTACTGTGGTATCCTGAGTCATAGTGACTTGTCCTCCGACTACACCACGCAAACACAACAAAAAAGTTTTTAATATTAAAATTAAATACAACATTTACCTGGTCCTGCATTCACTACATGCACCTGAACACTAATCTAATTTCAAGACGAATTCTCGCGTGGCAGGGATGTACCCCTTGTCTGTTTTTACTTAATTCTGGCAGTATTTGAGATTTCTGTGTGGCATTAGTCGTTTTATTAAACTTGGGTTTGGCTGCAGATTCCAGGACTACGCATAATACTGTTCACAAAACAAATCGTGACATTTTAATCATCTGTGTCAAATAGTGTTCAAGTTGAACCATAAATAGCTTAGCAGCATCGAATTTAGTGGGGCGCACCTGGCAAAATTTGACATATCTTTCGTCCACCAAACTGAATGCTTTAAGCCTAACTGGCACGCGTGTCTCATACACAACACATCGTAAATTACCAGTGCCTTCCCTGTTAAAACAATATATGCCATATCCCAGATTTCTCAATTCCCCTTCATTTTTTGTACAAAACGAAAAAGTGGCTCAAACGTTGTTGCACAGTGACTACAATTTAGAAATCGCAAACTGCTCCGTCAGATGTTCATACAGATCTACTACATTGGCTTCATGATGGAAGCGCTGGTTGTCTCCTTTCAAAAGCAGTAATATTGAACAGAGGTGGGGAAGATCTATTTGAAAATTTATGAAACTCCAGTCAACTGGACCTTAGTATGAATATGACTGCGTCGGTCGATACTCCCAATTAATTGACTTCGTGCATACTTTGAGGTACCCTCGTAATAACTTGTTTATTATACATCTTTTCCATCCAAGGATACATCATTGGAATGCCAAAATCCAAAAAGTTTAGAACAGAACCGGTAAAACCCTGATAGAAGTCATGTTTGTTATTATTATTATTACAGGACGCTTACGCGCGTAATTATTCCATATTTGGAATTTCATTTCCTTATATGGTAGGATGAAAATATCCCGTAAAATACCTCACAATTACGGCACGCTGTAACTTATGGCGTTACGATGACAGAATCATAATAAAGTCATTCGATCAGAACACTGAATTTCAAATTTTTCAATTCCGCCGTGTCATACAACACGATACAGAAAGCATCAATCAGTTTTCCACTATTATTAATAATTGTGGCATTTCCGACCAGACAGTAAATATATAAAACATCGGATTGTCAAAAGCGGCAAAAAAAGGGTTTGCAAGCACTTCAGAGATACCAAACTCTTGACAAAATTATTTTCTTAGCGAGATCACTCGAGATTTCAGAACGCGCAGCGCATGTGATTGAACATACACAACACAGTACAAGCTATTGGCAAACTAAAGGTTCGCCACAACGTTCATTAAGCTGTTTCTCTTGTGATGGACATGGAGGTATCTGTCCTGCAAAAGGTAAGCAGTGGGATTACTGTCATGAGAGCTGACATTTTGTGTTTTGCTGTCGTAAATTGAAAAGCAAAAACAAAACAGAATGACATATTATAAACCTAAGGCTTCCAACATTAACGATGTACATGATCATGATATTCTAGATAATAGCAGTGATAAAGATGATTTATCGTTAAATATTCATGGCGATAAACTCCCATTTGATTTAATGTAACTTGTAACGTTATTAACACTAGTGATTATCACCTGATTAGCAACACATAAGTACTTGAACCAACTAGTAAAGATGTGTTCACATAATGAAAATGTCAAAAGGCTGAGTATCAACAGCTTTTTTAGAGTCGATTAAGATACCAAAGGTTATAAAGCCTCTGTCCAACTTGTCAGCGATGATAAAAATAAGATCTACCAGGGCTAGTTTTGTGCTGTATTTTTCCGAAATCGAGTTTTATTTTTGCTGAATAATGACACAATTGAGATGGGCATATAATTATTGACAAGCCAAGCAGATTCTTTGTTATATATAAGAGTGATTTTTTGCGAAAAAGGGATTTGGGTCAAAGACAAATTTATATGACGTGTTCAAGTGCACGTGGACGGGAAATTAAATGTGCACCATCGATAACAAGACTTGATGACCCATGGCTTTATTAGGGCCAAAAGCTCGAATTTCACTAATTACACCGTTCACTGATTGACCGAAAAAGGAATGAGTTTGGATGATTTTCATTTTAAAAAATCACTAAAATAAATTAACAATGACATGTTAGAGGCAAGGTAAACCCAGTTTTTGTGCAGAAGTTATTAAACCTTTCTGCAATTTTATATTTATTCGATAAATATTCGTCGCAATTATCTCCTTTTAGTTAGAATACTTTTCCTCCAGTCTGCTTGGTTTTAAACAAATTAACCAATACAAAAGTGATACATTTTTCTTTGTTGATAAAACGTTCACCCCACACAATTCAACATCTGTATATAAATCTAACTAACAACCTAGACTTTTACAGAATCGGTAAAAGAAATTATACGTAATAACGCAAACGATTTCACGACAATTAATAAACTTCATGTAGATCCTAATGTTAAATAAATTTATCACAAGTCACAAGCGTTTTCTATACCATCTGCGCATGAAAGTAGAAGCCGGGTTAAAATAACTAGAAAAATTTTACAAACTGGAAACGGTCCTGCACTTTGTATACGAATACGTGTCGAATATAGAATTCGTAATTAGGAAATGCAGAGAGACATGACCCCTCTGTACACGAAACAGACATCCTCCAGTCTTCCATGTAGTGATAGGATCCCACATAACCATGAGCATTTTTATTTTTCATGTGCTCTCCAGGCTAAGAATATATATCAATCTTGAGTTTATAGGCTTCTAAAATTCTTTTTGTAATTAATAATACAAACTAGACACATAATAATTCAACCAAACTCAATCATGGTATTGACGCTGCTTATTTAATTTAATAATGAAGTGATAATGATGAATGATGGTGAATTTTGTGAACAAAAATGAAACAGAATTAGTTTTGTTTGTGTTTTAGTCACCATAGGTGTTATTACTCTGATTGACTACTTGGTTCCCATATGTCCCGGAAATATGTCATGTGATTCATTCAACAAGCCGGACAAATGTTGCAATACCGATGGTGGCATTACACTGTGTTAGTTCGTCTTTCAAATCCATTTAACACAAATACAAGACATACGGGACCCTCATTCCTCTTTGAAAATAACAAGAATTTTTTCTCCCTATTAAAAATCTTAAACTCCCCTGCAAAAAAAAGTGTTTATACTTGTTGGTAGTACAATTTGTAATTCTTATATATTGAATGATATATTTGTGCAATTGTGAAATTGGTATCAGTGGCGGTGGCACAGGGGACAGAGAAGGCGTCCCCTCGAAAAAATGTTGGGGGTCGCCCCTCAAAAATCAAGCTGAAACGCCTTTGTGTCAGCAATTTTTTTTTCCCTCAAAATGCAGAAAATAGCGTTTCAGAGGGTCTAGATTTCAAAATGTTTAAGGGGGAGCATTCCCCGGGTCCCGTAATGAGGCCGCGCATTCGGCGCGAGGTTGGTGAGCATATCTCGCCCTTCCATGTAAAATTCCCTGCTGCCACCTCTGGATATGGATAACAAAGTCGCGCCTCGCATACACTTATTAAATGGAATTTTTGTTAACCACACTTTACTGCATGGTATCACGACCAATAACACGGTACCACAATGATATTTCTGCTCGTTACTTAATTTTATACATTTATCAGTACATATAATGTAACCAATGAGATTGAAAGTTCATTATTACTAAGAATATCATTTAATTCATGAATTTATGTTTCATTGACTAGATAGCTTTCTTTCCAGTAGCAGCTTTGGTTTCAAGCTTAGCTCTAATCTGTGAAGATAAACAGAAAGTAGTTATTGAATCTATCGCCCTGAAAGGTTCACTTCTAACATTTAATTATTCAAGAAAATTCCAGAAGTTTCTAACATCTTCAATACTTTAATAGTGAAAGAGCCACACCCTTTAATAAGATGTATCGACTGACAACACATTTAATTAAAAAATAAATATAAAAATAATGAGTACTAATGGCTCCGTACATATTTTATTGATTATCGATGAAATACACTGACTACAGGTTACAGGTGACCATTTGGCGAATATATGGGATGGATAATCCAGCACCAATCCTTGTCACTAATATCGTGAATTGTGTGGCCATTGTTATTTAGTGTATTAAAAATAAAGCCACGAGTATTTCAATACAATAGTCCGTTCAAATTGAATCTATGTAAACCAACAATCATTGCGTCAAGAGTTGCTGTGGATTTCCTTCTAATGCATGACCATAATGTAACCAATGTAATTTACGAAAGCTGTTAAGCCCTGAACAATAATCGACGTGTATTTCAGTAATTATTTGTTTTATTACCTGGGCAGTAGTATCTTATTTTATAATCAAGGCAGGCTTTATCTGGTTGGTCGTCATTTTTACAAACAAATCCTTCGCAGGGAGAGTAATTAGAGAATATTTCACCAGTAGTCAATGCTGGAATACCATCCACAGTCTGAACCTCTATTGCAGTAGGATCAAAACAGATTTTATGTTGGACATATGCCAGTGTTTCCCAATCGCCGCTACCACCAGGGCCATCTCTATCAAACCAGTCAGTCCATTTACCATTTTTATGCTCTGTATGTACATAATACATAACATGTTTTTGTACTCACGAATGTATCAAAGTATCATATTATATCAACTTATCCAGCATATTAAACATTTAACCGTGTAGGCCCTGTTATTTATTAGTTTATCTAGAGTATTAAGTATCAAGAAGATCATGTGCATTGTTTAATTGCACAAGTATTGTGTAAGAATCTACCCAGCATTCAAGGTCATTCAAAGTGCTTGGTAGAAACGTTATTTTAACATCTAATTTAGAATTTATCATTATATCTTATACAGTGAGATTGTGCACACGTTAGTGGTCACTTCGCAGAGCGCACACCGTATATTATCAGCACTCATTTTAGTAAGGCTACCTAAAACATATGAACATTCTGCTTACAACTATTATTTAATCCGTGTGGAACGTGTGCGTTTTGTCTATTCTATTCACGTTTTGAACTTATGGTATCAGTTAGCCCAAGAGCTACATATGATAAACATCCAATGTCAATATAGTAGAAATATAGCAGTTTTTTGTACTAATGTAATGACGTATATAATCCATCGAGTTTTCAACGTTTCTTGTAAAAGCGTGTCGGTTGGTATTCTTTCTCTTCATTGCTCATAAACACCAACAGAATATTTGCACAGCACTAAACACAAAAGATAGTTTATCGGCTTAAAGTAGAAGTTAGGTCGTGTCATAATATAAATTGGCATATGAAACTTCTAGCACATGTTTGAGTAAAGTCCTATAAACATTTAACATGTTTGATTAATATATATTTTGTTTACATGGGCCTATAGAAAGAAAAAAACTTCCAAACATAAACGATTGCCTTGTTTATTTATAAAAAAATATTCCTTGCCTTGCTTTGAAGACATTGTGTTACATTAAATGGAAATGAAGCTATAACCTGACCAAGTCGTTTAAAACATTTGTATACTTTATGTTGACAACGAATTTAACTTTAATTATTTGTGCATGTTGCTATGTGCATTTTATCTCTTAACTCACTTCGCAATAATGTCGTGTTATCTTACCTGGACAGCAGTATCTGACTTTATAGTCAAGACAGGTATTATCAGGTTGATCATCCATTTTACATACAAATCCTTCAGTAACCGAATACCGGGAGAATACTTCACCAGTATCTAAGACTGGATTACCATCATGAGTCTGTGCTTGTATAGCGGTAGGGTCAGAACACATTTTATCTCCAAATTCATTTATAATTTCTCTTGTAGTTTCCCAGTCGCCAGTACCGCGAGGGTTATCTCTATTAAACCATTCAGTCCAATGACCATTGTTACACACTGTGTGTATAATTATAATTCCCCAGCGATGAATCTCTCAAGGTACTTGTTATTTAGCAAACTGAACGGGTATTTATTTCTAAACCCGAATATCGCAAAGAAGAGAACAATTGCAAACAAAGTCAGAGAGGAAATTTCATGTTCACAGCACAATTAGTGGTTTCATACAATTTGCTTCATTATTATTATTTACTAAGAAATATATTTGTTACACTTTGTTTTTCATTACGATTTGTTATGTCATTTGGACTTGTTGTTATGATAGAGAAGCTTATATGCGAAGAATTGGTGCAATGTGTCACGGTAAGATGTTTTCTATTTTTGTAATGCAAAGCATTAGTGGGGAATTCAACTTACCAGTATCAGCAGTTACAGCTGACAGAAAGTGAGTTTGCTGGTGTGTTGAAATAAAACAATAAGCAACGTAATTAACTGAGTGGACTACAATTCTGTCAAAATAAGATCACTGACATGATACGTGTTAATTTTCGATTTAAATAAATAATTCGATACTAATTAACTCTAAGTATAAATCCCATTCACAATTAGTGGAGTAACACACCCGATCAATGTTTATCTTTATGTTGATGATATTGAATGGTAACAAGCACTATGGGTTTGGAAGAAACTATTGCATAAGATATATTTCTTCATACAATTGCGCTATTTGTTATATATCCGGATAACTACGAATAAAAGTTCATGGGAAATTTGAAAATATCAATAAATTTGACTTGTTAAAACGTTTTGGAATCTTACACAAATTATGGTCATGTAGACCACCAGTGAGCCAGCTAACTTCATGTTACAGAAATCTGAAATAGAAAAATTATATTATTTAAAATACCAACTATAAACATTAAATATATATATATATATATATATATATATATATATATATATATATATATATATATATCAGTAATTTTAATGAAAAAAAAGTACATTTATCTTAGTAATAGTGACACCTGTTGTTTAGTGTGATGAACCCCCACGGTTGGGTACAGGAGCATAGAAGTTTTTAATTAAAATTGTTTTCCATAAGAAAAATGAAACCATCATACATGGCCTTATAAACAGCCTTTTACTTCATAGTGGGGTGGGTGGAGTAAAGCTGTGATTATTTTTATTACTTTCTGACCATCTAGTTTGCCATTTACCATGTCCATATAAACTAAAGCTCCAGCCAATATCAGATTTGACTACTTGTTTCAAGCTATGGCACTTGGAAATGAGTGTTGTGACATGTGGCAAATGTCCAACTGTCTTGGTTAATAAGATTGGCTATATTTCAACTAGAAACAGGTAAACCAGTATACCTGTATGTACGAAGCCAGTGATCGTTATTCAAGCCAAAGAAACTGCATCTATTTATATAAATACACATGGACAGAGAATATTTTCTTGGAGCACTAAATGTGACAATTGCCCTACTGTCTGTGATAAATATACCACACCAGCTACATAGTGCCCGACGAGGAGTTGGGTAGGTAGTGAAGAAAAACATTGACTGAAGCCTGGCAGAGGACTGAATTGTTGTCAACAGCAACAAACATACTGGGAAAGTCAAAGACAGTGAAAAAACAAACAAACAAAAAACACACAGGCATATAAATACTAACTTTCTAGGATCTTTATTGACTCCAAGTAATCCAGAGTAGAACGAGATGAATCAACGCTATACTCCGCCATCTTTATTTTAATATTAGATGCAACCATTATTCTGTAGGGGACAACGGGTCATAACTTGAGGGGAGTTAACACCCATGATTTTTAAAATGCCTTGATCAATAAGAGTCTAAGTTACAGGGAACATTATTTTCATTTTTCAGTGGACCAATAAATGCATTTGACAGGAAAATAGAAAAACTCTACCACAACAGCAATTAGAACAGCTTGCTGCATTATAAGTATCACTTCCCTGTCAAATTAGTGGTTCATGCTTATTTGAATCTGAACATAACAGGCCAATTCTATCACACCTTGCTAGGCTTGAACTTCCATCCAATCAGAGCATTCCAAATGAACATGATTCTCCACAAAACTAGAGGGCGCTCTGACCAAAAAATTGCCATGATCTAAATAAAAAGAACTGAATGTCCACAGTTATGTCTGTAGGTGTACCTTACCTGCATGCAAAATAAAGTCCAAGATTGGTCGGTTATGTACGTACTTATCCAGAGTGAATTCATAACCATTTTAACACGTAGCCAGGGTAATGAAATTAAACGGTACCCACCGAAAAATACACAGGGTCAGAACCCTGACCAACACATTGAAATAAAGTCCAAGATTGGTCGGTTATGTACGTACTTATCCAAAATGAATTCATAACCATTTTAACACGTAGCCAGGGTAATGAAATTAAACGGTACCCACCGAAAAATACACAGGGTCTGAACCCTGACCAACATATTGAAATAAAGTCCAAGATTGGTCGGTTATGTACGTACTTATCCAAAATGAATTCATAACCATTTTAACACGTAGCCAGGGTAGTGAAATTAAACGGTACCCACCGAAAAATACACAGGGTCAGAACCCTGACCAACACATTGAATTAAAGTCCAAGATTGGTCGGTTACGTACGTACTTATCCAGAGTGACTTCAGACCCATTTTAACACGTAGCCAGGGTAATGAAATTAAACGGTACCCACCGAAAAATACACAGGGTCAGAACCCTGACCAACACATTGAAATAAAGTCCAAGATTGGTCGGTTATGTACGTACTTATCCAAAATGAATTCATACCCATTTTAACACGTAGCCAGGGTGGTGAAATTAAACGGTACCCACCGAAAAATACACAGGGTCAGAACCCTGACCAACACATTGAAATAAAGTCCAAGATTGGTCGGTTATGTACGTACTTATCCAAAATGAATTCATACCCATTTTAACACGTAGCCAGGGTGGTGAAATTAAACGGTACCCACCGAAAAATACACAGGGTCAGAACCCTGACCAACATATTGAAATAAAGTCCAAGATTGGTCGGTTATGTACGTACTTATCCAAAATGAATTCATAACCATTTTAACACGTAGCCAGGGTAATGAAATTAAACGGTACCCACCGAAAAATACACAGGGTCTGAACCCTGACCAACATATTGAAATAAAGTCCAAGATTGGTCGGTTATGTACGTACTTATCCAAAATGAATTCATAACCATTTTAACACGTAGCCAGGGTAATGAAATTAAACGGTACCCACCGAAAAATACACAGGGTCTGAACCCTGACCAACATATTGAAATAAAGTCCAAGATTGGTCGGTTATGTACGTACTTATCCAAAATGAATTCATAACCATTTTAACACGTAGCCAGGGTAATGAAATTAAACGGTACCCACCGAAAAATACACAGGGTCTGAACCCTGACCAACACATTGAAATAAAGTCCAAGATTGGTCGGTTATGTACGTACTTATCCAAAATGAATTCATACCCATTTTAACACGTAGCCAGGGTGGTGAAATTAAACGGTACCCACCGAAAAATACACAGGGTCAGAACCCTGACCAACATATTGAAATAAAGTCCAAGATTGGTCGGTTATGTACGTACTTATCCAGAGTGAATTCATAACCATTTTAACACGTAGCCAGGGTAATGAAATTAAACGGTACCCACCGAAAAATACACAGGGTCAGAACCCTGACCAACATATTGAAATAAAGTCCAAGATTGGTCGGTTACGTACGTACTTATCCAAAATGAATTCATAACCATTTTAACACGTAGCCAGGGTAATGAACCAATGCATTGCCTGATATTAAATGTTAACTAACGTTTTAGTACATATGTATAAGCATTCAGTAATTTTAATGAAAAAAAAGTACATTTATCTTAGTAATAGTGACACCTGTTGTTTAGTGTGATGAACCCCCACGGTTGGGTACAGGAGCATAGAAGTTTTTAATTAAAATTGTTTTCCATAAGAAAAATGAAACCATCATACATGGCCTTATAAACAGCCTTTTACTTCATAGTGGGGTGGGTGGAGTAAAGCTGTGATTATTTTTATTACTTTCTGACCATCTAGTTTGCCATTTACCATGTCCATATAAACTAAAGCTCCAGCCAATATCAGATTTGACTACTTGTTTCAAGCTATGGCACTTGGAAATGAGTGTTGTGACATGTGGCAAATGTCCAACTGTCTTGGTTAATAAGATTGGCTATATTTCAACTAGAAACAGGTAAACCAGTATACCTGTATGTACGAAGCCAGTGATCGTTATTCAAGCCAAAGAAACTGCATCTATTTATATAAATACACATGGACAGAGAATATTTTCTTGGAGCACTAAATGTGACAATTGCCCTACTGTCTGTGATAAATATACCACACCAGCTACATAGTGCCCGACGAGGAGTTGGGTAGGTAGTGAAGAAAAACATTGACTGAAGCCTGGCAGAGGACTGAATTGTTGTCAACAGCAACAAACATACTGGGAAAGTCAAAGACAGTGAAAAAACAAACAAACAAAAAACACACAGGCATATAAATACTAACTTTCTAGGATCTTTATTGACTCCAAGTAATCCAGAGTAGAACGAGATGAATCAACGCTATACTCCGCCATCTTTATTTTAATATTAGATGCAACCATTATTCTGTAGGGGACAACGGGTCATAACTTGAGGGGAGTTAACACCCATGATTTTTAAAATGCCTTGATCAATAAGAGTCTAAGTTACAGGGAACATTATTTTCATTTTTCAGTGGACCAATAAATGCATTTGACAGGAAAATAGAAAAACTCTACCACAACAGCAATTAGAACAGCTTGCTGCATTATAAGTATCACTTCCCTGTCAAATTAGTGGTTCATGCTTATTTGAATCTGAACATAACAGGCCAATTCTATCACACCTTGCTAGGCTTGAACTTCCATCCAATCAGAGCATTCCAAATGAACATGATTCTCCACAAAACTAGAGGGCGCTCTGACCAAAAAATTGCCATGATCTAAATAAAAAGAACTGAATGTCCACAGTTATGTCTGTAGGTGTACCTTACCTGCATGCAAAATAAAGTCCAAGATTGGTCGGTTATGTACGTACTTATCCAGAGTGAATTCATAACCATTTTAACACGTAGCCAGGGTAATGAAATTAAACGGTACCCACCGAAAAATACACAGGGTCAGAACCCTGACCAACACATTGAAATAAAGTCCAAGATTGGTCGGTTATGTACGTACTTATCCAAAATGAATTCATAACCATTTTAACACGTAGCCAGGGTAGTGAAATTAAACGGTACCCACCGAAAAATACACAGGGTCAGAACCCTGACCAACACATTGAATTAAAGTCCAAGATTGGTCGGTTACGTACGTACTTATCCAGAGTGACTTCAGACCCATTTTAACACGTAGCCAGGGTAATGAAATTAAACGGTACCCACCGAAAAATACACAGGGTCAGAACCCTGACCAACACATTGAAATAAAGTCCAAGATTGGTCGGTTATGTACGTACTTATCCAAAATGAATTCATACCCATTTTAACACGTAGCCAGGGTGGTGAAATTAAACGGTACCCACCGAAAAATACACAGGGTCAGAACCCTGACCAACACATTGAAATAAAGTCCAAGATTGGTCGGTTATGTACGTACTTATCCAAAATGAATTCATACCCATTTTAACACGTAGCCAGGGTGGTGAAATTAAACGGTACCCACCGAAAAATACACAGGGTCAGAACCCTGACCAACATATTGAAATAAAGTCCAAGATTGGTCGGTTATGTACGTACTTATCCAAAATGAATTCATAACCATTTTAACACGTAGCCAGGGTAATGAAATTAAACGGTACCCACCGAAAAATACACAGGGTCTGAACCCTGACCAACATATTGAAATAAAGTCCAAGATTGGTCGGTTATGTACGTACTTATCCAAAATGAATTCATAACCATTTTAACACGTAGCCAGGGTAATGAAATTAAACGGTACCCACCGAAAAATACACAGGGTCTGAACCCTGACCAACATATTGAAATAAAGTCCAAGATTGGTCGGTTATGTACGTACTTATCCAAAATGAATTCATAACCATTTTAACACGTAGCCAGGGTAATGAAATTAAACGGTACCCACCGAAAAATACACAGGGTCTGAACCCTGACCAACACATTGAAATAAAGTCCAAGATTGGTCGGTTATGTACGTACTTATCCAAAATGAATTCATACCCATTTTAACACGTAGCCAGGGTGGTGAAATTAAACGGTACCCACCGAAAAATACACAGGGTCAGAACCCTGACCAACATATTGAAATAAAGTCCAAGATTGGTCGGTTATGTACGTACTTATCCAGAGTGACTTCAGACCCATTTTAACACGTAGCCAGGGTAATGAAATTAAACGGTACCCACCGAAAAATACACAGGGTCAGAACCCTGACCAACACATTGAATTAAAGTCCAAGATTGGTCGGTTACGTACGTACTTATCCAGAGTGACTTCAGACCCATTTTAACACGTAGCCAGGGTAATGAAATTAAACGGTACCCACCGAAAAATACACAGGGTCAGAACCCTGACCAACACATTGAATTAAAGTCCAAGATTGGTCGGTTACGTACGTACTTATCCAGAGTGACTTCAGACCCATTTTAACACGTAGCCAGGGTAATGAAATTAAACGGTACCCACCGAAAAATACACAGGGTCAGAACCCTGACCAACACATTGAAATAAAGTCCAAGATTGGTCGGTTATGTACGTACTTATCCAAAATGAATTCATACCCATTTTAACACGTAGCCAGGGTGGTGAAATTAAACGGTACCCACCGAAAAATACACAGGGTCAGAACCCTGACCAACATATTGAAATAAAGTCCAAGATTGGTCGGTTACGTACGTAACTTATCCAAAATGAATTCATAACCATTTTAACACGTAGCCAGGGTAATGAAATTAAACGGTACCCACCGAAAAATACACAGGGTCAGAACCCTGACCAACATATTGAAATAAAGTCCAAGATTGGTCGGTTATGTACGTACTTATCCAAAATGAATTCATAACCATTTTAACACGTAGCCAGGGTAATGAAATTAAACGGTACCCACCGAAAAATACACAGGGTCTGAACCCTGACCAACACATTGAAATAAAGTCCAAGATTGGTCGGTTATGTACGTACTTATCCAGAGTGAATTCATAACCATTTTAACACGTAGCCAGGGTAATGAAATTAAACGGTACCCACCGAAAAATACACAGGGTCTGAACCCTGACCAACATATTGAAATAAAGTCCAAGATTGGTCGGTTATGTACGTACTTATCCAAAATGAATTCATAACCATTTTAACACGTAGCCAGGGTAATGAAATTAAACGGTACCCACCGAAAAATACACAGGGTCTGAACCCTGACCAACACATTGAAATAAAGTCCAAGATTGGTCGGTTATGTACGTACTTATCCAAAATGAATTCATACCCATTTTAACACGTAGCCAGGGTGGTGAAATTAAACGGTACCCACCGAAAAATACACAGGGTCAGAACCCTGACCAACATATTGAAATAAAGTCCAAGATTGGTCGGTTATGTACGTACTTATCCAGAGTGACTTCAGACCCATTTTAACACGTAGCCAGGGTAATGAAATTAAACGGTACCCACCGAAAAATACACAGGGTCAGAACCCTGACCAACACATTGAATTAAAGTCCAAGATTGGTCGGTTACGTACGTACTTATCCAGAGTGACTTCAGACCCATTTTAACACGTAGCCAGGGTAATGAAATTAAACGGTACCCACCGAAAAATACACAGGGTCAGAACCCTGACCAACACATTGAATTAAAGTCCAAGATTGGTCGGTTACGTACGTACTTATCCAGAGTGACTTCAGACCCATTTTAACACGTAGCCAGGGTAATGAAATTAAACGGTACCCACCGAAAAATACACAGGGTCAGAACCCTGACCAACACATTGAAATAAAGTCCAAGATTGGTCGGTTATGTACGTACTTATCCAAAATGAATTCATACCCATTTTAACACGTAGCCAGGGTGGTGAAATTAAACGGTACCCACCGAAAAATACACAGGGTCAGAACCCTGACCAACATATTGAAATAAAGTCCAAGATTGGTCGGTTACGTACGTAACTTATCCAAAATGAATTCATAACCATTTTAACACGTAGCCAGGGTAATGAAATTAAACGGTACCCACCGAAAAATACACAGGGTCAGAACCCTGACCAACATATTGAAATAAAGTCCAAGATTGGTCGGTTATGTACGTACTTATCCAAAATGAATTCATAACCATTTTAACACGTAGCCAGGGTAATGAAATTAAACGGTACCCACCGAAAAATACACAGGGTCTGAACCCTGACCAACACATTGAAATAAAGTCCAAGATTGGTCGGTTATGTACGTACTTATCCAGAGTGAATTCATAACCATTTTAACACGTAGCCAGGGTAATGAAATTAAACGGTACCCACCGAAAAATACACAGGGTCTGAACCCTGACCAACATATTGAAATAAAGTCCAAGATTGGTCGGTTACGTACGTACTTATCCAAAATGAATTCATAACCATTTTAACACGTAGCCAGGGTAATGAACCAATGCATTGCCTGATATTAAATGTTAACTAACGTTTTAGTACATATGTATAAGCATTCAGTAATTTTAATGAAAAAAAAGTACATTTATCTTAGTAATAGTGACACCTGTTGTTTAGTGTGATGAACCCCCACGGTTGGGTACAGGAGCATAGAAGTTTTTAATTAAAATTGTTTTCCATAAGAAAAATGAAACCATCATACATGGCCTTATAAACAGCCTTTTACTTCATAGTGGGGTGGGTGGAGTAAAGCTGTGATTATTTTTATTACTTTCTGACCATCTAGTTTGCCATTTACCATGTCCATATAAACTAAAGCTCCAGCCAATATCAGATTTGACTACTTGTTTCAAGCTATGGCACTTGGAAATGAGTGTTGTGACATGTGGCAAATGTCCAACTGTCTTGGTTAATAAGATTGGCTATATTTCAACTAGAAACAGGTAAACCAGTATACCTGTATGTACGAAGCCAGTGATCGTTATTCAAGCCAAAGAAACTGCATCTATTTATATAAATACACATGGACAGAGAATATTTTCTTGGAGCACTAAATGTGACAATTGCCCTACTGTCTGTGATAAATATACCACACCAGCTACATAGTGCCCGACGAGGAGTTGGGTAGGTAGTGAAGAAAAACATTGACTGAAGCCTGGCAGAGGACTGAATTGTTGTCAACAGCAACAAACATACTGGGAAAGTCAAAGACAGTGAAAAAACAAACAAACAAAAAACACACAGGCATATAAATACTAACTTTCTAGGATCTTTATTGACTCCAAGTAATCCAGAGTAGAACGAGATGAATCAACGCTATACTCCGCCATCTTTATTTTAATATTAGATGCAACCATTATTCTGTAGGGGACAACGGGTCATAACTTGAGGGGAGTTAACACCCATGATTTTTAAAATGCCTTGATCAATAAGAGTCTAAGTTACAGGGAACATTATTTTCATTTTTCAGTGGACCAATAAATGCATTTGACAGGAAAATAGAAAAACTCTACCACAACAGCAATTAGAACAGCTTGCTGCATTATAAGTATCACTTCCCTGTCAAATTAGTGGTTCATGCTTATTTGAATCTGAACATAACAGGCCAATTCTATCACACCTTGCTAGGCTTGAACTTCCATCCAATCAGAGCATTCCAAATGAACATGATTCTCCACAAAACTAGAGGGCGCTCTGACCAAAAAATTGCCATGATCTAAATAAAAAGAACTGAATGTCCACAGTTATGTCTGTAGGTGTACCTTACCTGCATGCAAAATAAAGTCCAAGATTGGTCGGTTATGTACGTACTTATCCAGAGTGAATTCATAACCATTTTAACACGTAGCCAGGGTAATGAAATTAAACGGTACCCACCGAAAAATACACAGGGTCAGAACCCTGACCAACACATTGAAATAAAGTCCAAGATTGGTCGGTTATGTACGTACTTATCCAAAATGAATTCATAACCATTTTAACACGTAGCCAGGGTAGTGAAATTAAACGGTACCCACCGAAAAATACACAGGGTCAGAACCCTGACCAACACATTGAAATAAAGTCCAAGATTGGTCGGTTATGTACGTACTTATCCAAAATGAATTCATAACCATTTTAACACGTAGCCAGGGTAATGAAATTAAACGGTACCCACCGAAAAATACACAGGGTCTGAACCCTGACCAACACATTGAAATAAAGTCCAAGATTGGTCGGTTATGTACGTACTTATCCAAAATGAATTCATACCCATTTTAACACGTAGCCAGGGTGGTGAAATTAAACGGTACCCACCGAAAAATACACAGGGTCAGAACCCTGACCAACATATTGAAATAAAGTCCAAGATTGGTCGGTTATGTACGTACTTATCCAGAGTGACTTCAGACCCATTTTAACACGTAGCCAGGGTAATGAAATTAAACGGTACCCACCGAAAAATACACAGGGTCAGAACCCTGACCAACACATTGAATTAAAGTCCAAGATTGGTCGGTTACGTACGTACTTATCCAGAGTGACTTCAGACCCATTTTAACACGTAGCCAGGGTAATGAAATTAAACGGTACCCACCGAAAAATACACAGGGTCAGAACCCTGACCAACACATTGAATTAAAGTCCAAGATTGGTCGGTTACGTACGTACTTATCCAGAGTGACTTCAGACCCATTTTAACACGTAGCCAGGGTAATGAAATTAAACGGTACCCACCGAAAAATACACAGGGTCAGAACCCTGACCAACACATTGAAATAAAGTCCAAGATTGGTCGGTTATGTACGTACTTATCCAAAATGAATTCATACCCATTTTAACACGTAGCCAGGGTGGTGAAATTAAACGGTACCCACCGAAAAATACACAGGGTCAGAACCCTGACCAACATATTGAAATAAAGTCCAAGATTGGTCGGTTACGTACGTAACTTATCCAAAATGAATTCATAACCATTTTAACACGTAGCCAGGGTAATGAAATTAAACGGTACCCACCGAAAAATACACAGGGTCAGAACCCTGACCAACATATTGAAATAAAGTCCAAGATTGGTCGGTTATGTACGTACTTATCCAAAATGAATTCATAACCATTTTAACACGTAGCCAGGGTAATGAAATTAAACGGTACCCACCGAAAAATACACAGGGTCTGAACCCTGACCAACACATTGAAATAAAGTCCAAGATTGGTCGGTTATGTACGTACTTATCCAGAGTGAATTCATAACCATTTTAACACGTAGCCAGGGTAATGAAATTAAACGGTACCCACCGAAAAATACACAGGGTCTGAACCCTGACCAACATATTGAAATAAAGTCCAAGATTGGTCGGTTACGTACGTACTTATCCAAAATGAATTCATAACCATTTTAACACGTAGCCAGGGTAATGAACCAATGCATTGCCTGATATTAAATGTTAACTAACGTTTTAGTACATATGTATAAGCATTCAGTAATTTTAATGAAAAAAAAGTACATTTATCTTAGTAATAGTGACACCTGTTGTTTAGTGTGATGAACCCCCACGGTTGGGTACAGGAGCATAGAAGTTTTTAATTAAAATTGTTTTCCATAAGAAAAATGAAACCATCATACATGGCCTTATAAACAGCCTTTTACTTCATAGTGGGGTGGGTGGAGTAAAGCTGTGATTATTTTTATTACTTTCTGACCATCTAGTTTGCCATTTACCATGTCCATATAAACTAAAGCTCCAGCCAATATCAGATTTGACTACTTGTTTCAAGCTATGGCACTTGGAAATGAGTGTTGTGACATGTGGCAAATGTCCAACTGTCTTGGTTAATAAGATTGGCTATATTTCAACTAGAAACAGGTAAACCAGTATACCTGTATGTACGAAGCCAGTGATCGTTATTCAAGCCAAAGAAACTGCATCTATTTATATAAATACACATGGACAGAGAATATTTTCTTGGAGCACTAAATGTGACAATTGCCCTACTGTCTGTGATAAATATACCACACCAGCTACATAGTGCCCGACGAGGAGTTGGGTAGGTAGTGAAGAAAAACATTGACTGAAGCCTGGCAGAGGACTGAATTGTTGTCAACAGCAACAAACATACTGGGAAAGTCAAAGACAGTGAAAAAACAAACAAACAAAAAACACACAGGCATATAAATACTAACTTTCTAGGATCTTTATTGACTCCAAGTAATCCAGAGTAGAACGAGATGAATCAACGCTATACTCCGCCATCTTTATTTTAATATTAGATGCAACCATTATTCTGTAGGGGACAACGGGTCATAACTTGAGGGGAGTTAACACCCATGATTTTTAAAATGCCTTGATCAATAAGAGTCTAAGTTACAGGGAACATTATTTTCATTTTTCAGTGGACCAATAAATGCATTTGACAGGAAAATAGAAAAACTCTACCACAACAGCAATTAGAACAGCTTGCTGCATTATAAGTATCACTTCCCTGTCAAATTAGTGGTTCATGCTTATTTGAATCTGAACATAACAGGCCAATTCTATCACACCTTGCTAGGCTTGAACTTCCATCCAATCAGAGCATTCCAAATGAACATGATTCTCCACAAAACTAGAGGGCGCTCTGACCAAAAAATTGCCATGATCTAAATAAAAAGAACTGAATGTCCACAGTTATGTCTGTAGGTGTACCTTACCTGCATGCAAAATAAAGTCCAAGATTGGTCGGTTATGTACGTACTTATCCAGAGTGAATTCATAACCATTTTAACACGTAGCCAGGGTAATGAAATTAAACGGTACCCACCGAAAAATACACAGGGTCAGAACCCTGACCAACACATTGAAATAAAGTCCAAGATTGGTCGGTTATGTACGTACTTATCCAAAATGAATTCATAACCATTTTAACACGTAGCCAGGGTAGTGAAATTAAACGGTACCCACCGAAAAATACACAGGGTCAGAACCCTGACCAACACATTGAATTAAAGTCCAAGATTGGTCGGTTACGTACGTACTTATCCAGAGTGACTTCAGACCCATTTTAACACGTAGCCAGGGTAATGAAATTAAACGGTACCCACCGAAAAATACACAGGGTCAGAACCCTGACCAACACATTGAAATAAAGTCCAAGATTGGTCGGTTATGTACGTACTTATCCAAAATGAATTCATACCCATTTTAACACGTAGCCAGGGTGGTGAAATTAAACGGTACCCACCGAAAAATACACAGGGTCAGAACCCTGACCAACACATTGAAATAAAGTCCAAGATTGGTCGGTTATGTACGTACTTATCCAAAATGAATTCATACCCATTTTAACACGTAGCCAGGGTGGTGAAATTAAACGGTACCCACCGAAAAATACACAGGGTCAGAACCCTGACCAACATATTGAAATAAAGTCCAAGATTGGTCGGTTATGTACGTACTTATCCAAAATGAATTCATAACCATTTTAACACGTAGCCAGGGTAATGAAATTAAACGGTACCCACCGAAAAATACACAGGGTCTGAACCCTGACCAACATATTGAAATAAAGTCCAAGATTGGTCGGTTATGTACGTACTTATCCAAAATGAATTCATAACCATTTTAACACGTAGCCAGGGTAATGAAATTAAACGGTACCCACCGAAAAATACACAGGGTCTGAACCCTGACCAACATATTGAAATAAAGTCCAAGATTGGTCGGTTATGTACGTACTTATCCAAAATGAATTCATAACCATTTTAACACGTAGCCAGGGTAATGAAATTAAACGGTACCCACCGAAAAATACACAGGGTCTGAACCCTGACCAACACATTGAAATAAAGTCCAAGATTGGTCGGTTATGTACGTACTTATCCAAAATGAATTCATACCCATTTTAACACGTAGCCAGGGTGGTGAAATTAAACGGTACCCACCGAAAAATACACAGGGTCAGAACCCTGACCAACATATTGAAATAAAGTCCAAGATTGGTCGGTTATGTACGTACTTATCCAGAGTGACTTCAGACCCATTTTAACACGTAGCCAGGGTAATGAAATTAAACGGTACCCACCGAAAAATACACAGGGTCAGAACCCTGACCAACACATTGAATTAAAGTCCAAGATTGGTCGGTTACGTACGTACTTATCCAGAGTGACTTCAGACCCATTTTAACACGTAGCCAGGGTAATGAAATTAAACGGTACCCACCGAAAAATACACAGGGTCAGAACCCTGACCAACACATTGAATTAAAGTCCAAGATTGGTCGGTTACGTACGTACTTATCCAGAGTGACTTCAGACCCATTTTAACACGTAGCCAGGGTAATGAAATTAAACGGTACCCACCGAAAAATACACAGGGTCAGAACCCTGACCAACACATTGAAATAAAGTCCAAGATTGGTCGGTTATGTACGTACTTATCCAAAATGAATTCATACCCATTTTAACACGTAGCCAGGGTGGTGAAATTAAACGGTACCCACCGAAAAATACACAGGGTCAGAACCCTGACCAACATATTGAAATAAAGTCCAAGATTGGTCGGTTACGTACGTAACTTATCCAAAATGAATTCATAACCATTTTAACACGTAGCCAGGGTAATGAAATTAAACGGTACCCACCGAAAAATACACAGGGTCAGAACCCTGACCAACATATTGAAATAAAGTCCAAGATTGGTCGGTTATGTACGTACTTATCCAAAATGAATTCATAACCATTTTAACACGTAGCCAGGGTAATGAAATTAAACGGTACCCACCGAAAAATACACAGGGTCTGAACCCTGACCAACACATTGAAATAAAGTCCAAGATTGGTCGGTTATGTACGTACTTATCCAGAGTGAATTCATAACCATTTTAACACGTAGCCAGGGTAATGAAATTAAACGGTACCCACCGAAAAATACACAGGGTCTGAACCCTGACCAACATATTGAAATAAAGTCCAAGATTGGTCGGTTACGTACGTACTTATCCAAAATGAATTCATAACCATTTTAACACGTAGCCAGGGTAATGAACCAATGCATTGCCTGATATTAAATGTTAACTAACGTTTTAGTACATATGTATAAGCATTCAGTAATTTTAATGAAAAAAAAGTACATTTATCTTAGTAATAGTGACACCTGTTGTTTAGTGTGATGAACCCCCACGGTTGGGTACAGGAGCATAGAAGTTTTTAATTAAAATTGTTTTCCATAAGAAAAATGAAACCATCATACATGGCCTTATAAACAGCCTTTTACTTCATAGTGGGGTGGGTGGAGTAAAGCTGTGATTATTTTTATTACTTTCTGACCATCTAGTTTGCCATTTACCATGTCCATATAAACTAAAGCTCCAGCCAATATCAGATTTGACTACTTGTTTCAAGCTATGGCACTTGGAAATGAGTGTTGTGACATGTGGCAAATGTCCAACTGTCTTGGTTAATAAGATTGGCTATATTTCAACTAGAAACAGGTAAACCAGTATACCTGTATGTACGAAGCCAGTGATCGTTATTCAAGCCAAAGAAACTGCATCTATTTATATAAATACACATGGACAGAGAATATTTTCTTGGAGCACTAAATGTGACAATTGCCCTACTGTCTGTGATAAATATACCACACCAGCTACATAGTGCCCGACGAGGAGTTGGGTAGGTAGTGAAGAAAAACATTGACTGAAGCCTGGCAGAGGACTGAATTGTTGTCAACAGCAACAAACATACTGGGAAAGTCAAAGACAGTGAAAAAACAAACAAACAAAAAACACACAGGCATATAAATACTAACTTTCTAGGATCTTTATTGACTCCAAGTAATCCAGAGTAGAACGAGATGAATCAACGCTATACTCCGCCATCTTTATTTTAATATTAGATGCAACCATTATTCTGTAGGGGACAACGGGTCATAACTTGAGGGGAGTTAACACCCATGATTTTTAAAATGCCTTGATCAATAAGAGTCTAAGTTACAGGGAACATTATTTTCATTTTTCAGTGGACCAATAAATGCATTTGACAGGAAAATAGAAAAACTCTACCACAACAGCAATTAGAACAGCTTGCTGCATTATAAGTATCACTTCCCTGTCAAATTAGTGGTTCATGCTTATTTGAATCTGAACATAACAGGCCAATTCTATCACACCTTGCTAGGCTTGAACTTCCATCCAATCAGAGCATTCCAAATGAACATGATTCTCCACAAAACTAGAGGGCGCTCTGACCAAAAAATTGCCATGATCTAAATAAAAAGAACTGAATGTCCACAGTTATGTCTGTAGGTGTACCTTACCTGCATGCAAAATAAAGTCCAAGATTGGTCGGTTATGTACGTACTTATCCAGAGTGAATTCATAACCATTTTAACACGTAGCCAGGGTAATGAAATTAAACGGTACCCACCGAAAAATACACAGGGTCAGAACCCTGACCAACACATTGAAATAAAGTCCAAGATTGGTCGGTTATGTACGTACTTATCCAAAATGAATTCATAACCATTTTAACACGTAGCCAGGGTAGTGAAATTAAACGGTACCCACCGAAAAATACACAGGGTCAGAACCCTGACCAACACATTGAATTAAAGTCCAAGATTGGTCGGTTACGTACGTACTTATCCAGAGTGACTTCAGACCCATTTTAACACGTAGCCAGGGTAATGAAATTAAACGGTACCCACCGAAAAATACACAGGGTCAGAACCCTGACCAACACATTGAAATAAAGTCCAAGATTGGTCGGTTATGTACGTACTTATCCAAAATGAATTCATACCCATTTTAACACGTAGCCAGGGTGGTGAAATTAAACGGTACCCACCGAAAAATACACAGGGTCAGAACCCTGACCAACACATTGAAATAAAGTCCAAGATTGGTCGGTTATGTACGTACTTATCCAAAATGAATTCATACCCATTTTAACACGTAGCCAGGGTGGTGAAATTAAACGGTACCCACCGAAAAATACACAGGGTCAGAACCCTGACCAACATATTGAAATAAAGTCCAAGATTGGTCGGTTATGTACGTACTTATCCAAAATGAATTCATAACCATTTTAACACGTAGCCAGGGTAATGAAATTAAACGGTACCCACCGAAAAATACACAGGGTCTGAACCCTGACCAACATATTGAAATAAAGTCCAAGATTGGTCGGTTATGTACGTACTTATCCAAAATGAATTCATAACCATTTTAACACGTAGCCAGGGTAATGAAATTAAACGGTACCCACCGAAAAATACACAGGGTCTGAACCCTGACCAACATATTGAAATAAAGTCCAAGATTGGTCGGTTATGTACGTACTTATCCAAAATGAATTCATAACCATTTTAACACGTAGCCAGGGTAATGAAATTAAACGGTACCCACCGAAAAATACACAGGGTCTGAACCCTGACCAACACATTGAAATAAAGTCCAAGATTGGTCGGTTATGTACGTACTTATCCAAAATGAATTCATACCCATTTTAACACGTAGCCAGGGTGGTGAAATTAAACGGTACCCACCGAAAAATACACAGGGTCAGAACCCTGACCAACATATTGAAATAAAGTCCAAGATTGGTCGGTTATGTACGTACTTATCCAGAGTGACTTCAGACCCATTTTAACACGTAGCCAGGGTAATGAAATTAAACGGTACCCACCGAAAAATACACAGGGTCAGAACCCTGACCAACATATTGAAATAAAGTCCAAGATTGGTCGGTTATGTACGTACTTATCCAAAATGAATTCATAACCATTTTAACACGTAGCCAGGGTAATGAAATTAAACGGTACCCACCGAAAAATACACAGGGTCTGAACCCTGACCAACACATTGAAATAAAGTCCAAGATTGGTCGGTTATGTACGTACTTATCCAGAGTGAATTCATAACCATTTTAACACGTAGCCAGGGTAATGAAATTAAACGGTACCCACCGAAAAATACACAGGGTCTGAACCCTGACCAACATATTGAAATAAAGTCCAAGATTGGTCGGTTACGTACGTACTTATCCAAAATGAATTCATAACCATTTTAACACGTAGCCAGGGTAATGAACCAATGCATTGCCTGATATTAAATGTTAACTAACGTTTTAGTACATATGTATAAGCATTCAGTAATTTTAATGAAAAAAAAGTACATTTATCTTAGTAATAGTGACACCTGTTGTTTAGTGTGATGAACCCCCACGGTTGGGTACAGGAGCATAGAAGTTTTTAATTAAAATTGTTTTCCATAAGAAAAATGAAACCATCATACATGGCCTTATAAACAGCCTTTTACTTCATAGTGGGGTGGGTGGAGTAAAGCTGTGATTATTTTTATTACTTTCTGACCATCTAGTTTGCCATTTACCATGTCCATATAAACTAAAGCTCCAGCCAATATCAGATTTGACTACTTGTTTCAAGCTATGGCACTTGGAAATGAGTGTTGTGACATGTGGCAAATGTCCAACTGTCTTGGTTAATAAGATTGGCTATATTTCAACTAGAAACAGGTAAACCAGTATACCTGTATGTACGAAGCCAGTGATCGTTATTCAAGCCAAAGAAACTGCATCTATTTATATAAATACACATGGACAGAGAATATTTTCTTGGAGCACTAAATGTGACAATTGCCCTACTGTCTGTGATAAATATACCACACCAGCTACATAGTGCCCGACGAGGAGTTGGGTAGGTAGTGAAGAAAAACATTGACTGAAGCCTGGCAGAGGACTGAATTGTTGTCAACAGCAACAAACATACTGGGAAAGTCAAAGACAGTGAAAAAACAAACAAACAAAAAACACACAGGCATATAAATACTAACTTTCTAGGATCTTTATTGACTCCAAGTAATCCAGAGTAGAACGAGATGAATCAACGCTATACTCCGCCATCTTTATTTTAATATTAGATGCAACCATTATTCTGTAGGGGACAACGGGTCATAACTTGAGGGGAGTTAACACCCATGATTTTTAAAATGCCTTGATCAATAAGAGTCTAAGTTACAGGGAACATTATTTTCATTTTTCAGTGGACCAATAAATGCATTTGACAGGAAAATAGAAAAACTCTACCACAACAGCAATTAGAACAGCTTGCTGCATTATAAGTATCACTTCCCTGTCAAATTAGTGGTTCATGCTTATTTGAATCTGAACATAACAGGCCAATTCTATCACACCTTGCTAGGCTTGAACTTCCATCCAATCAGAGCATTCCAAATGAACATGATTCTCCACAAAACTAGAGGGCGCTCTGACCAAAAAATTGCCATGATCTAAATAAAAAGAACTGAATGTCCACAGTTATGTCTGTAGGTGTACCTTACCTGCATGCAAAATAAAGTCCAAGATTGGTCGGTTATGTAGGTACTTATCCAGAGTGAATTCATAACCATTTTAACACGTAGCCAGGGTAATGAAATTAAACGGTACCCACCGAAAAATACACAGGGTCAGAACCCTGACCAACATATTGAAATAAAGTCCAAGATTGGTCGGTTATGTACATACTTATCCAGAGTGACTTCAGACCCATTTTAACACGTAGCCAGGGTAATGAAATTAAACGGTACCCACCGAAAAATACACAGGGTCAGAACCCTGACCAACATATTGAAATAAAGTCCAAGATTGGTCGGTTACGTACGTACTTATCCAAAATGAATTCATAACCATTTTAACACGTAGCCAGGGTAATGAACCAATGCATTGCCTGATATTAAATGTTAACTAACGTTTTAGTACATATGTATAAGCATTCAGTAATTTTAATGAAAAAAAAGTACATTTATCTTAGTAATAGTGACACCTGTTGTTTAGTGTGATGAACCCCCACGGTTGGGTACAGGAGCATAGAAGTTTTTAATTAAAATTGTTTTCCATAAGAAAAATGAAACCATCATACATGGCCTTATAAACAGCCTTTTACTTCATAGTGGGGTGGGTGGAGTAAAGCTGTGATTATTTTTATTACTTTCTGACCATCTAGTTTGCCATTTACCATGTCCATATAAACTAAAGCTCCAGCCAATATCAGATTTGACTACTTGTTTCAAGCTATGGCACTTGGAAATGAGTGTTGTGACATGTGGCAAATGTCCAACTGTCTTGGTTAATAAGATTGGCTATATTTCAACTAGAAACAGGTAAACCAGTATACCTGTATGTACGAAGCCAGTGATCGTTATTCAAGCCAAAGAAACTGCATCTATTTATATAAATACACATGGACAGAGAATATTTTCTTGGAGCACTAAATGTGACAATTGCCCTACTGTCTGTGATAAATATACCACACCAGCTACATAGTGCCCGACGAGGAGTTGGGTAGGTAGTGAAGAAAAACATTGACTGAAGCCTGGCAGAGGACTGAATTGTTGTCAACAGCAACAAACATACTGGGAAAGTCAAAGACAGTGAAAAAACAAACAAACAAAAAACACACAGGCATATAAATACTAACTTTCTAGGATCTTTATTGACTCCAAGTAATCCAGAGTAGAACGAGATGAATCAACGCTATACTCCGCCATCTTTATTTTAATATTAGATGCAACCATTATTCTGTAGGGGACAACGGGTCATAACTTGAGGGGAGTTAACACCCATGATTTTTAAAATGCCTTGATCAATAAGAGTCTAAGTTACAGGGAACATTATTTTCATTTTTCAGTGGACCAATAAATGCATTTGACAGGAAAATAGAAAAACTCTACCACAACAGCAATTAGAACAGCTTGCTGCATTATAAGTATCACTTCCCTGTCAAATTAGTGGTTCATGCTTATTTGAATCTGAACATAACAGGCCAATTCTATCACACCTTGCTAGGCTTGAACTTCCATCCAATCAGAGCATTCCAAATGAACATGATTCTCCACAAAACTAGAGGGCGCTCTGACCAAAAAATTGCCATGATCTAAATAAAAAGAACTGAATGTCCACAGTTATGTCTGTAGGTGTACCTTACCTGCATGCAAAATAAAGTCCAAGATTGGTCGGTTATGTACGTACTTATCCAGAGTGAATTCATAACCATTTTAACACGTAGCCAGGGTAATGAAATTAAACGGTACCCACCGAAAAATACACAGGGTCAGAACCCTGACCAACATATTGAAATAAAGTCCAAGATTGGTCGGTTATGTACGTACTTATCCAGAGTGACTTCAGACCCATTTTAACACGTAGCCAGGGTAATGAAATTAAACGGTACCCACCGAAAAATACACAGGGTCTGAACCCTGACCAACATATTGAAATAAAGTCCAAGATTGGTCGGTTATGTACGTACTTATCCAAAATGAATTCATAACCATTTTAACACGTAGCCAGGGTAATGAAATTAAACGGTACCCACCGAAAAATACACAGGGTCTGAACCCTGACCAACACATTGAAATAAAGTCCAAGATTGGTCGGTTATGTACGTACTTATCCAAAATGAATTCATACCCATTTTAACACGTAGCCAGGGTGGTGAAATTAAACGGTACCCACCGAAAAATACACAGGGTCAGAACCCTGACCAACATATTGAAATAAAGTCCAAGATTGGTCGGTTATGTACGTACTTATCCAGAGTGACTTCAGACCCATTTTAACACGTAGCCAGGGTAATGAAATTAAACGGTACCCACCGAAAAATACACAGGGTCAGAACCCTGACCAACACATTGAATTAAAGTCCAAGATTGGTCGGTTACGTACGTACTTATCCAGAGTGACTTCAGACCCATTTTAACACGTAGCCAGGGTAATGAAATTAAACGGTACCCACCGAAAAATACACAGGGTCAGAACCCTGACCAACACATTGAATTAAAGTCCAAGATTGGTCGGTTACGTACGTACTTATCCAGAGTGACTTCAGACCCATTTTAACACGTAGCCAGGGTAATGAAATTAAACGGTACCCACCGAAAAATACACAGGGTCAGAACCCTGACCAACACATTGAAATAAAGTCCAAGATTGGTCGGTTATGTACGTACTTATCCAAAATGAATTCATACCCATTTTAACACGTAGCCAGGGTGGTGAAATTAAACGGTACCCACCGAAAAATACACAGGGTCAGAACCCTGACCAACATATTGAAATAAAGTCCAAGATTGGTCGGTTACGTACGTAACTTATCCAAAATGAATTCATAACCATTTTAACACGTAGCCAGGGTAATGAAATTAAACGGTACCCACCGAAAAATACACAGGGTCAGAACCCTGACCAACATATTGAAATAAAGTCCAAGATTGGTCGGTTATGTACGTACTTATCCAAAATGAATTCATAACCATTTTAACACGTAGCCAGGGTAATGAAATTAAACGGTACCCACCGAAAAATACACAGGGTCTGAACCCTGACCAACACATTGAAATAAAGTCCAAGATTGGTCGGTTATGTACGTACTTATCCAGAGTGAATTCATAACCATTTTAACACGTAGCCAGGGTAATGAAATTAAACGGTACCCACCGAAAAATACACAGGGTCTGAACCCTGACCAACATATTGAAATAAAGTCCAAGATTGGTCGGTTACGTACGTACTTATCCAAAATGAATTCATAACCATTTTAACACGTAGCCAGGGTAATGAACCAATGCATTGCCTGATATTAAATGTTAACTAACGTTTTAGTACATATGTATAAGCATTCAGTAATTTTAATGAAAAAAAAGTACATTTATCTTAGTAATAGTGACACCTGTTGTTTAGTGTGATGAACCCCCACGGTTGGGTACAGGAGCATAGAAGTTTTTAATTAAAATTGTTTTCCATAAGAAAAATGAAACCATCATACATGGCCTTATAAACAGCCTTTTACTTCATAGTGGGGTGGGTGGAGTAAAGCTGTGATTATTTTTATTACTTTCTGACCATCTAGTTTGCCATTTACCATGTCCATATAAACTAAAGCTCCAGCCAATATCAGATTTGACTACTTGTTTCAAGCTATGGCACTTGGAAATGAGTGTTGTGACATGTGGCAAATGTCCAACTGTCTTGGTTAATAAGATTGGCTATATTTCAACTAGAAACAGGTAAACCAGTATACCTGTATGTACGAAGCCAGTGATCGTTATTCAAGCCAAAGAAACTGCATCTATTTATATAAATACACATGGACAGAGAATATTTTCTTGGAGCACTAAATGTGACAATTGCCCTACTGTCTGTGATAAATATACCACACCAGCTACATAGTGCCCGACGAGGAGTTGGGTAGGTAGTGAAGAAAAACATTGACTGAAGCCTGGCAGAGGACTGAATTGTTGTCAACAGCAACAAACATACTGGGAAAGTCAAAGACAGTGAAAAAACAAACAAACAAAAAACACACAGGCATATAAATACTAACTTTCTAGGATCTTTATTGACTCCAAGTAATCCAGAGTAGAACGAGATGAATCAACGCTATACTCCGCCATCTTTATTTTAATATTAGATGCAACCATTATTCTGTAGGGGACAACGGGTCATAACTTGAGGGGAGTTAACACCCATGATTTTTAAAATGCCTTGATCAATAAGAGTCTAAGTTACAGGGAACATTATTTTCATTTTTCAGTGGACCAATAAATGCATTTGACAGGAAAATAGAAAAACTCTACCACAACAGCAATTAGAACAGCTTGCTGCATTATAAGTATCACTTCCCTGTCAAATTAGTGGTTCATGCTTATTTGAATCTGAACATAACAGGCCAATTCTATCACACCTTGCTAGGCTTGAACTTCCATCCAATCAGAGCATTCCAAATGAACATGATTCTCCACAAAACTAGAGGGCGCTCTGACCAAAAAATTGCCATGATCTAAATAAAAAGAACTGAATGTCCACAGTTATGTCTGTAGGTGTACCTTACCTGCATGCAAAATAAAGTCCAAGATTGGTCGGTTATGTACGTACTTATCCAGAGTGAATTCATAACCATTTTAACACGTAGCCAGGGTAATGAAATTAAACGGTACCCACCGAAAAATACACAGGGTCAGAACCCTGACCAACACATTGAAATAAAGTCCAAGATTGGTCGGTTATGTACGTACTTATCCAAAATGAATTCATAACCATTTTAACACGTAGCCAGGGTAATGAAATTAAACGGTACCCACCGAAAAATACACAGGGTCTGAACCCTGACCAACATATTGAAATAAAGTCCAAGATTGGTCGGTTATGTACGTACTTATCCAAAATGAATTCATAACCATTTTAACACGTAGCCAGGGTAGTGAAATTAAACGGTACCCACCGAAAAATACACAGGGTCAGAACCCTGACCAACACATTGAATTAAAGTCCAAGATTGGTCGGTTACGTACGTACTTATCCAGAGTGACTTCAGACCCATTTTAACACGTAGCCAGGGTAATGAAATTAAACGGTACCCACCGAAAAATACACAGGGTCAGAACCCTGACCAACACATTGAAATAAAGTCCAAGATTGGTCGGTTATGTACGTACTTATCCAAAATGAATTCATACCCATTTTAACACGTAGCCAGGGTGGTGAAATTAAACGGTACCCACCGAAAAATACACAGGGTCAGAACCCTGACCAACACATTGAAATAAAGTCCAAGATTGGTCGGTTATGTACGTACTTATCCAAAATGAATTCATACCCATTTTAACACGTAGCCAGGGTGGTGAAATTAAACGGTACCCACCGAAAAATACACAGGGTCAGAACCCTGACCAACATATTGAAATAAAGTCCAAGATTGGTCGGTTATGTACGTACTTATCCAAAATGAATTCATAACCATTTTAACACGTAGCCAGGGTAATGAACCAATGCATTGCCTGATATTAAATGTTAACTAACGTTTTAGTACATATGTATAAGCATTCAGTAATTTTAATGAAAAAAAAGTACATTTATCTTAGTAATAGTGACACCTGTTGTTTAGTGTGATGAACCCCCACGGTTGGGTACAGGAGCATAGAAGTTTTTAATTAAAATTGTTTTCCATAAGAAAAATGAAACCATCATACATGGCCTTATAAACAGCCTTTTACTTCATAGTGGGGTGGGTGGAGTAAAGCTGTGATTATTTTTATTACTTTCTGACCATCTAGTTTGCCATTTACCATGTCCATATAAACTAAAGCTCCAGCCAATATCAGATTTGACTACTTGTTTCAAGCTATGGCACTTGGAAATGAGTGTTGTGACATGTGGCAAATGTCCAACTGTCTTGGTTAATAAGATTGGCTATATTTCAACTAGAAACAGGTAAACCAGTATACCTGTATGTACGAAGCCAGTGATCGTTATTCAAGCCAAAGAAACTGCATCTATTTATATAAATACACATGGACAGAGAATATTTTCTTGGAGCACTAAATGTGACAATTGCCCTACTGTCTGTGATAAATATACCACACCAGCTACATAGTGCCCGACGAGGAGTTGGGTAGGTAGTGAAGAAAAACATTGACTGAAGCCTGGCAGAGGACTGAATTGTTGTCAACAGCAACAAACATACTGGGAAAGTCAAAGACAGTGAAAAAACAAACAAACAAAAAACACACAGGCATATAAATACTAACTTTCTAGGATCTTTATTGACTCCAAGTAATCCAGAGTAGAACGAGATGAATCAACGCTATACTCCGCCATCTTTATTTTAATATTAGATGCAACCATTATTCTGTAGGGGACAACGGGTCATAACTTGAGGGGAGTTAACACCCATGATTTTTAAAATGCCTTGATCAATAAGAGTCTAAGTTACAGGGAACATTATTTTCATTTTTCAGTGGACCAATAAATGCATTTGACAGGAAAATAGAAAAACTCTACCACAACAGCAATTAGAACAGCTTGCTGCATTATAAGTATCACTTCCCTGTCAAATTAGTGGTTCATGCTTATTTGAATCTGAACATAACAGGCCAATTCTATCACACCTTGCTAGGCTTGAACTTCCATCCAATCAGAGCATTCCAAATGAACATGATTCTCCACAAAACTAGAGGGCG
Source organism: Saccoglossus kowalevskii (assembly GCF_978046115.1). Lineage (NCBI taxonomy): Eukaryota > Metazoa > Hemichordata > Enteropneusta > Harrimaniidae > Saccoglossus > Saccoglossus kowalevskii. The sequence goes on along the minus strand of NC_140661.1, from coordinate 24,918,170 downwards.
CTCTGACCAAAAAATTGCCATGATCTAAATAAAAAGAACTGAATGTCCACAGTTATGTCTGTAGGTGTACCTTACCTGCATGCAAAATAAAGTCCAAGATTGGTCGGTTATGTACGTACTTATCCAGAGTGAATTCATAACCATTTTAACACGTAGCCAGGGTAATGAAATTAAACGGTACCCACCGAAAAATACACAGGGTCAGAACCCTGACCAACACATTGAAATAAAGTCCAAGATTGGTCGGTTATGTACGTACTTATCCAAAATGAATTCATAACCATTTTAACACGTAGCCAGGGTAGTGAAATTAAACGGTACCCACCGAAAAATACACAGGGTCAGAACCCTGACCAACACATTGAATTAAAGTCCAAGATTGGTCGGTTACGTACGTACTTATCCAGAGTGACTTCAGACCCATTTTAACACGTAGCCAGGGTAATGAAATTAAACGGTACCCACCGAAAAATACACAGGGTCAGAACCCTGACCAACACATTGAAATAAAGTCCAAGATTGGTCGGTTATGTACGTACTTATCCAAAATGAATTCATAACCATTTTAACACGTAGCCAGGGTAATGAAATTAAACGGTACCCACCGAAAAATACACAGGGTCTGAACCCTGACCAACACATTGAAATAAAGTCCAAGATTGGTCGGTTATGTACGTACTTATCCAGAGTGAATTCATAACCATTTTAACACGTAGCCAGGGTAATGAAATTAAACGGTACCCACCGAAAAATACACAGGGTCTGAACCCTGACCAACATATTGAAATAAAGTCCAAGATTGGTCGGTTACGTACGTACTTATCCAAAATGAATTCATAACCATTTTAACACGTAGCCAGGGTAATGAACCAATGCATTGCCTGATATTAAATGTTAACTAACGTTTTAGTACATATGTATAAGCATTCAGTAATTTTAATGAAAAAAAAGTACATTTATCTTAGTAATAGTGACACCTGTTGTTTAGTGTGATGAACCCCCACGGTTGGGTACAGGAGCATAGAAGTTTTTAATTAAAATTGTTTTCCATAAGAAAAATGAAACCATCATACATGGCCTTATAAACAGCCTTTTACTTCATAGTGGGGTGGGTGGAGTAAAGCTGTGATTATTTTTATTACTTTCTGACCATCTAGTTTGCCATTTACCATGTCCATATAAACTAAAGCTCCAGCCAATATCAGATTTGACTACTTGTTTCAAGCTATGGCACTTGGAAATGAGTGTTGTGACATGTGGCAAATGTCCAACTGTCTTGGTTAATAAGATTGGCTATATTTCAACTAGAAACAGGTAAACCAGTATACCTGTATGTACGAAGCCAGTGATCGTTATTCAAGCCAAAGAAACTGCATCTATTTATATAAATACACATGGACAGAGAATATTTTCTTGGAGCACTAAATGTGACAATTGCCCTACTGTCTGTGATAAATATACCACACCAGCTACATAGTGCCCGACGAGGAGTTGGGTAGGTAGTGAAGAAAAACATTGACTGAAGCCTGGCAGAGGACTGAATTGTTGTCAACAGCAACAAACATACTGGGAAAGTCAAAGACAGTGAAAAAACAAACAAACAAAAAACACACAGGCATATAAATACTAACTTTCTAGGATCTTTATTGACTCCAAGTAATCCAGAGTAGAACGAGATGAATCAACGCTATACTCCGCCATCTTTATTTTAATATTAGATGCAACCATTATTCTGTAGGGGACAACGGGTCATAACTTGAGGGGAGTTAACACCCATGATTTTTAAAATGCCTTGATCAATAAGAGTCTAAGTTACAGGGAACATTATTTTCATTTTTCAGTGGACCAATAAATGCATTTGACAGGAAAATAGAAAAACTCTACCACAACAGCAATTAGAACAGCTTGCTGCATTATAAGTATCACTTCCCTGTCAAATTAGTGGTTCATGCTTATTTGAATCTGAACATAACAGGCCAATTCTATCACACCTTGCTAGGCTTGAACTTCCATCCAATCAGAGCATTCCAAATGAACATGATTCTCCACAAAACTAGAGGGCGCTCTGACCAAAAAATTGCCATGATCTAAATAAAAAGAACTGAATGTCCACAGTTATGTCTGTAGGTGTACCTTACCTGCATGCAAAATAAAGTCCAAGATTGGTCGGTTATGTACGTACTTATCCAGAGTGAATTCATAACCATTTTAACACGTAGCCAGGGTAATGAAATTAAACGGTACCCACCGAAAAATACACAGGGTCAGAACCCTGACCAACACATTGAAATAAAGTCCAAGATTGGTCGGTTATGTACGTACTTATCCAAAATGAATTCATAACCATTTTAACACGTAGCCAGGGTAGTGAAATTAAACGGTACCCACCGAAAAATACACAGGGTCAGAACCCTGACCAACACATTGAATTAAAGTCCAAGATTGGTCGGTTACGTACGTACTTATCCAGAGTGACTTCAGACCCATTTTAACACGTAGCCAGGGTAATGAAATTAAACGGTACCCACCGAAAAATACACAGGGTCAGAACCCTGACCAACACATTGAAATAAAGTCCAAGATTGGTCGGTTATGTACGTACTTATCCAAAATGAATTCATACCCATTTTAACACGTAGCCAGGGTGGTGAAATTAAACGGTACCCACCGAAAAATACACAGGGTCAGAACCCTGACCAACACATTGAAATAAAGTCCAAGATTGGTCGGTTATGTACGTACTTATCCAAAATGAATTCATACCCATTTTAACACGTAGCCAGGGTGGTGAAATTAAACGGTACCCACCGAAAAATACACAGGGTCAGAACCCTGACCAACATATTGAAATAAAGTCCAAGATTGGTCGGTTATGTACGTACTTATCCAAAATGAATTCATAACCATTTTAACACGTAGCCAGGGTAATGAAATTAAACGGTACCCACCGAAAAATACACAGGGTCTGAACCCTGACCAACATATTGAAATAAAGTCCAAGATTGGTCGGTTATGTACGTACTTATCCAAAATGAATTCATAACCATTTTAACACGTAGCCAGGGTAATGAAATTAAACGGTACCCACCGAAAAATACACAGGGTCTGAACCCTGACCAACATATTGAAATAAAGTCCAAGATTGGTCGGTTATGTACGTACTTATCCAGAGTGAATTCATAACCATTTTAACACGTAGCCAGGGTAATGAAATTAAACGGTACCCACCGAAAAATACACAGGGTCAGAACCCTGACCAACATATTGAAATAAAGTCCAAGATTGGTCGGTTATGTACGTACTTATCCAGAGTGACTTCAGACCCATTTTAACACGTAGCCAGGGTAATGAAATTAAACGGTACCCACCGAAAAATACACAGGGTCTGAACCCTGACCAACATATTGAAATAAAGTCCAAGATTGGTCGGTTATGTACGTACTTATCCAAAATGAATTCATAACCATTTTAACACGTAGCCAGGGTAATGAAATTAAACGGTACCCACCGAAAAATACACAGGGTCTGAACCCTGACCAACACATTGAAATAAAGTCCAAGATTGGTCGGTTATGTACGTACTTATCCAAAATGAATTCATACCCATTTTAACACGTAGCCAGGGTGGTGAAATTAAACGGTACCCACCGAAAAATACACAGGGTCAGAACCCTGACCAACATATTGAAATAAAGTCCAAGATTGGTCGGTTATGTACGTACTTATCCAGAGTGACTTCAGACCCATTTTAACACGTAGCCAGGGTAATGAAATTAAACGGTACCCACCGAAAAATACACAGGGTCAGAACCCTGACCAACACATTGAATTAAAGTCCAAGATTGGTCGGTTACGTACGTACTTATCCAGAGTGACTTCAGACCCATTTTAACACGTAGCCAGGGTAATGAAATTAAACGGTACCCACCGAAAAATACACAGGGTCAGAACCCTGACCAACACATTGAATTAAAGTCCAAGATTGGTCGGTTACGTACGTACTTATCCAGAGTGACTTCAGACCCATTTTAACACGTAGCCAGGGTAATGAAATTAAACGGTACCCACCGAAAAATACACAGGGTCAGAACCCTGACCAACACATTGAAATAAAGTCCAAGATTGGTCGGTTATGTACGTACTTATCCAAAATGAATTCATACCCATTTTAACACGTAGCCAGGGTGGTGAAATTAAACGGTACCCACCGAAAAATACACAGGGTCAGAACCCTGACCAACATATTGAAATAAAGTCCAAGATTGGTCGGTTACGTACGTAACTTATCCAAAATGAATTCATAACCATTTTAACACGTAGCCAGGGTAATGAAATTAAACGGTACCCACCGAAAAATACACAGGGTCAGAACCCTGACCAACATATTGAAATAAAGTCCAAGATTGGTCGGTTATGTACGTACTTATCCAAAATGAATTCATAACCATTTTAACACGTAGCCAGGGTAATGAAATTAAACGGTACCCACCGAAAAATACACAGGGTCTGAACCCTGACCAACACATTGAAATAAAGTCCAAGATTGGTCGGTTATGTACGTACTTATCCAGAGTGAATTCATAACCATTTTAACACGTAGCCAGGGTAATGAAATTAAACGGTACCCACCGAAAAATACACAGGGTCTGAACCCTGACCAACATATTGAAATAAAGTCCAAGATTGGTCGGTTACGTACGTACTTATCCAAAATGAATTCATAACCATTTTAACACGTAGCCAGGGTAATGAACCAATGCATTGCCTGATATTAAATGTTAACTAACGTTTTAGTACATATGTATAAGCATTCAGTAATTTTAATGAAAAAAAAGTACATTTATCTTAGTAATAGTGACACCTGTTGTTTAGTGTGATGAACCCCCACGGTTGGGTACAGGAGCATAGAAGTTTTTAATTAAAATTGTTTTCCATAAGAAAAATGAAACCATCATACATGGCCTTATAAACAGCCTTTTACTTCATAGTGGGGTGGGTGGAGTAAAGCTGTGATTATTTTTATTACTTTCTGACCATCTAGTTTGCCATTTACCATGTCCATATAAACTAAAGCTCCAGCCAATATCAGATTTGACTACTTGTTTCAAGCTATGGCACTTGGAAATGAGTGTTGTGACATGTGGCAAATGTCCAACTGTCTTGGTTAATAAGATTGGCTATATTTCAACTAGAAACAGGTAAACCAGTATACCTGTATGTACGAAGCCAGTGATCGTTATTCAAGCCAAAGAAACTGCATCTATTTATATAAATACACATGGACAGAGAATATTTTCTTGGAGCACTAAATGTGACAATTGCCCTACTGTCTGTGATAAATATACCACACCAGCTACATAGTGCCCGACGAGGAGTTGGGTAGGTAGTGAAGAAAAACATTGACTGAAGCCTGGCAGAGGACTGAATTGTTGTCAACAGCAACAAACATACTGGGAAAGTCAAAGACAGTGAAAAAACAAACAAACAAAAAACACACAGGCATATAAATACTAACTTTCTAGGATCTTTATTGACTCCAAGTAATCCAGAGTAGAACGAGATGAATCAACGCTATACTCCGCCATCTTTATTTTAATATTAGATGCAACCATTATTCTGTAGGGGACAACGGGTCATAACTTGAGGGGAGTTAACACCCATGATTTTTAAAATGCCTTGATCAATAAGAGTCTAAGTTACAGGGAACATTATTTTCATTTTTCAGTGGACCAATAAATGCATTTGACAGGAAAATAGAAAAACTCTACCACAACAGCAATTAGAACAGCTTGCTGCATTATAAGTATCACTTCCCTGTCAAATTAGTGGTTCATGCTTATTTGAATCTGAACATAACAGGCCAATTCTATCACACCTTGCTAGGCTTGAACTTCCATCCAATCAGAGCATTCCAAATGAACATGATTCTCCACAAAACTAGAGGGCGCTCTGACCAAAAAATTGCCATGATCTAAATAAAAAGAACTGAATGTCCACAGTTATGTCTGTAGGTGTACCTTACCTGCATGCAAAATAAAGTCCAAGATTGGTCGGTTATGTACGTACTTATCCAGAGTGAATTCATAACCATTTTAACACGTAGCCAGGGTAATGAAATTAAACGGTACCCACCGAAAAATACACAGGGTCTGAACCCTGACCAACATATTGAAATAAAGTCCAAGATTGGTCGGTTACGTACGTACTTATCCAAAATGAATTCATAACCATTTTAACACGTAGCCAGGGTAATGAACCAATGCATTGCCTGATATTAAATGTTAACTAACGTTTTAGTACATATGTATAAGCATTCAGTAATTTTAATGAAAAAAAAGTACATTTATCTTAGTAATAGTGACACCTGTTGTTTAGTGTGATGAACCCCCACGGTTGGGTACAGGAGCATAGAAGTTTTTAATTAAAATTGTTTTCCATAAGAAAAATGAAACCATCATACATGGCCTTATAAACAGCCTTTTACTTCATAGTGGGGTGGGTGGAGTAAAGCTGTGATTATTTTTATTACTTTCTGACCATCTAGTTTGCCATTTACCATGTCCATATAAACTAAAGCTCCAGCCAATATCAGATTTGACTACTTGTTTCAAGCTATGGCACTTGGAAATGAGTGTTGTGACATGTGGCAAATGTCCAACTGTCTTGGTTAATAAGATTGGCTATATTTCAACTAGAAACAGGTAAACCAGTATACCTGTATGTACGAAGCCAGTGATCGTTATTCAAGCCAAAGAAACTGCATCTATTTATATAAATACACATGGACAGAGAATATTTTCTTGGAGCACTAAATGTGACAATTGCCCTACTGTCTGTGATAAATATACCACACCAGCTACATAGTGCCCGACGAGGAGTTGGGTAGGTAGTGAAGAAAAACATTGACTGAAGCCTGGCAGAGGACTGAATTGTTGTCAACAGCAACAAACATACTGGGAAAGTCAAAGACAGTGAAAAAACAAACAAACAAAAAACACACAGGCATATAAATACTAACTTTCTAGGATCTTTATTGACTCCAAGTAATCCAGAGTAGAACGAGATGAATCAACGCTATACTCCGCCATCTTTATTTTAATATTAGATGCAACCATTATTCTGTAGGGGACAACGGGTCATAACTTGAGGGGAGTTAACACCCATGATTTTTAAAATGCCTTGATCAATAAGAGTCTAAGTTACAGGGAACATTATTTTCATTTTTCAGTGGACCAATAAATGCATTTGACAGGAAAATAGAAAAACTCTACCACAACAGCAATTAGAACAGCTTGCTGCATTATAAGTATCACTTCCCTGTCAAATTAGTGGTTCATGCTTATTTGAATCTGAACATAACAGGCCAATTCTATCACACCTTGCTAGGCTTGAACTTCCATCCAATCAGAGCATTCCAAATGAACATGATTCTCCACAAAACTAGAGGGCGCTCTGACCAAAAAATTGCCATGATCTAAATAAAAAGAACTGAATGTCCACAGTTATGTCTGTAGGTGTACCTTACCTGCATGCAAAATAAAGTCCAAGATTGGTCGGTTATGTACGTACTTATCCAGAGTGAATTCATAACCATTTTAACACGTAGCCAGGGTAATGAAATTAAACGGTACCCACCGAAAAATACACAGGGTCAGAACCCTGACCAACACATTGAAATAAAGTCCAAGATTGGTCGGTTATGTACGTACTTATCCAAAATGAATTCATAACCATTTTAACACGTAGCCAGGGTAGTGAAATTAAACGGTACCCACCGAAAAATACACAGGGTCAGAACCCTGACCAACACATTGAATTAAAGTCCAAGATTGGTCGGTTACGTACGTACTTATCCAGAGTGACTTCAGACCCATTTTAACACGTAGCCAGGGTAATGAAATTAAACGGTACCCACCGAAAAATACACAGGGTCAGAACCCTGACCAACACATTGAAATAAAGTCCAAGATTGGTCGGTTATGTACGTACTTATCCAAAATGAATTCATACCCATTTTAACACGTAGCCAGGGTGGTGAAATTAAACGGTACCCACCGAAAAATACACAGGGTCAGAACCCTGACCAACACATTGAAATAAAGTCCAAGATTGGTCGGTTATGTACGTACTTATCCAAAATGAATTCATACCCATTTTAACACGTAGCCAGGGTGGTGAAATTAAACGGTACCCACCGAAAAATACACAGGGTCAGAACCCTGACCAACATATTGAAATAAAGTCCAAGATTGGTCGGTTATGTACGTACTTATCCAAAATGAATTCATAACCATTTTAACACGTAGCCAGGGTAATGAAATTAAACGGTACCCACCGAAAAATACACAGGGTCTGAACCCTGACCAACATATTGAAATAAAGTCCAAGATTGGTCGGTTATGTACGTACTTATCCAAAATGAATTCATAACCATTTTAACACGTAGCCAGGGTAATGAAATTAAACGGTACCCACCGAAAAATACACAGGGTCTGAACCCTGACCAACATATTGAAATAAAGTCCAAGATTAGTCGGTTATGTACGTACTTATCCAAAATGAATTCATAACCATTTTAACACGTAGCCAGGGTAATGAAATTAAACGGTACCCACCGAAAAATACACAGGGTCTGAACCCTGACCAACACATTGAAATAAAGTCCAAGATTGGTCGGTTATGTACGTACTTATCCAAAATGAATTCATACCCATTTTAACACGTAGCCAGGGTGGTGAAATTAAACGGTACCCACCGAAAAATACACAGGGTCAGAACCCTGACCAACATATTGAAATAAAGTCCAAGATTGGTCGGTTATGTACGTACTTATCCAGAGTGACTTCAGACCCATTTTAACACGTAGCCAGGGTAATGAAATTAAACGGTACCCACCGAAAAATACACAGGGTCAGAACCCTGACCAACATATTGAAATAAAGTCCAAGATTGGTCGGTTATGTACGTACTTATCCAAAATGAATTCATAACCATTTTAACACGTAGCCAGGGTAATGAAATTAAACGGTACCCACCGAAAAATACACAGGGTCTGAACCCTGACCAACACATTGAAATAAAGTCCAAGATTGGTCGGTTATGTACGTACTTATCCAGAGTGAATTCATAACCATTTTAACACGTAGCCAGGGTAATGAAATTAAACGGTACCCACCGAAAAATACACAGGGTCTGAACCCTGACCAACATATTGAAATAAAGTCCAAGATTGGTCGGTTACGTACGTACTTATCCAAAATGAATTCATAACCATTTTAACACGTAGCCAGGGTAATGAACCAATGCATTGCCTGATATTAAATGTTAACTAACGTTTTAGTACATATGTATAAGCATTCAGTAATTTTAATGAAAAAAAAGTACATTTATCTTAGTAATAGTGACACCTGTTGTTTAGTGTGATGAACCCCCACGGTTGGGTACAGGAGCATAGAAGTTTTTAATTAAAATTGTTTTCCATAAGAAAAATGAAACCATCATACATGGCCTTATAAACAGCCTTTTACTTCATAGTGGGGTGGGTGGAGTAAAGCTGTGATTATTTTTATTACTTTCTGACCATCTAGTTTGCCATTTACCATGTCCATATAAACTAAAGCTCCAGCCAATATCAGATTTGACTACTTGTTTCAAGCTATGGCACTTGGAAATGAGTGTTGTGACATGTGGCAAATGTCCAACTGTCTTGGTTAATAAGATTGGCTATATTTCAACTAGAAACAGGTAAACCAGTATACCTGTATGTACGAAGCCAGTGATCGTTATTCAAGCCAAAGAAACTGCATCTATTTATATAAATACACATGGACAGAGAATATTTTCTTGGAGCACTAAATGTGACAATTGCCCTACTGTCTGTGATAAATATACCACACCAGCTACATAGTGCCCGACGAGGAGTTGGGTAGGTAGTGAAGAAAAACATTGACTGAAGCCTGGCAGAGGACTGAATTGTTGTCAACAGCAACAAACATACTGGGAAAGTCAAAGACAGTGAAAAAACAAACAAACAAAAAACACACAGGCATATAAATACTAACTTTCTAGGATCTTTATTGACTCCAAGTAATCCAGAGTAGAACGAGATGAATCAACGCTATACTCCGCCATCTTTATTTTAATATTAGATGCAACCATTATTCTGTAGGGGACAACGGGTCATAACTTGAGGGGAGTTAACACCCATGATTTTTAAAATGCCTTGATCAATAAGAGTCTAAGTTACAGGGAACATTATTTTCATTTTTCAGTGGACCAATAAATGCATTTGACAGGAAAATAGAAAAACTCTACCACAACAGCAATTAGAACAGCTTGCTGCATTATAAGTATCACTTCCCTGTCAAATTAGTGGTTCATGCTTATTTGAATCTGAACATAACAGGCCAATTCTATCACACCTTGCTAGGCTTGAACTTCCATCCAATCAGAGCATTCCAAATGAACATGATTCTCCACAAAACTAGAGGGCGCTCTGACCAAAAAATTGCCATGATCTAAATAAAAAGAACTGAATGTCCACAGTTATGTCTGTAGGTGTACCTTACCTGCATGCAAAATAAAGTCCAAGATTGGTCGGTTATGTACGTACTTATCCAGAGTGAATTCATAACCATTTTAACACGTAGCCAGGGTAATGAAATTAAACGGTACCCACCGAAAAATACACAGGGTCTGAACCCTGACCAACATATTGAAATAAAGTCCAAGATTGGTCGGTTACGTACGTACTTATCCAAAATGAATTCATAACCATTTTAACACGTAGCCAGGGTAATGAACCAATGCATTGCCTGATATTAAATGTTAACTAACGTTTTAGTACATATGTATAAGCATTCAGTAATTTTAATGAAAAAAAAGTACATTTATCTTAGTAATAGTGACACCTGTTGTTTAGTGTGATGAACCCCCACGGTTGGGTACAGGAGCATAGAAGTTTTTAATTAAAATTGTTTTCCATAAGAAAAATGAAACCATCATACATGGCCTTATAAACAGCCTTTTACTTCATAGTGGGGTGGGTGGAGTAAAGCTGTGATTATTTTTATTACTTTCTGACCATCTAGTTTGCCATTTACCATGTCCATATAAACTAAAGCTCCAGCCAATATCAGATTTGACTACTTGTTTCAAGCTATGGCACTTGGAAATGAGTGTTGTGACATGTGGCAAATGTCCAACTGTCTTGGTTAATAAGATTGGCTATATTTCAACTAGAAACAGGTAAACCAGTATACCTGTATGTACGAAGCCAGTGATCGTTATTCAAGCCAAAGAAACTGCATCTATTTATATAAATACACATGGACAGAGAATATTTTCTTGGAGCACTAAATGTGACAATTGCCCTACTGTCTGTGATAAATATACCACACCAGCTACATAGTGCCCGACGAGGAGTTGGGTAGGTAGTGAAGAAAAACATTGACTGAAGCCTGGCAGAGGACTGAATTGTTGTCAACAGCAACAAACATACTGGGAAAGTCAAAGACAGTGAAAAAACAAACAAACAAAAAACACACAGGCATATAAATACTAACTTTCTAGGATCTTTATTGACTCCAAGTAATCCAGAGTAGAACGAGATGAATCAACGCTATACTCCGCCATCTTTATTTTAATATTAGATGCAACCATTATTCTGTAGGGGACAACGGGTCATAACTTGAGGGGAGTTAACACCCATGATTTTTAAAATGCCTTGATCAATAAGAGTCTAAGTTACAGGGAACATTATTTTCATTTTTCAGTGGACCAATAAATGCATTTGACAGGAAAATAGAAAAACTCTACCACAACAGCAATTAGAACAGCTTGCTGCATTATAAGTATCACTTCCCTGTCAAATTAGTGGTTCATGCTTATTTGAATCTGAACATAACAGGCCAATTCTATCACACCTTGCTAGGCTTGAACTTCCATCCAATCAGAGCATTCCAAATGAACATGATTCTCCACAAAACTAGAGGGCGCTCTGACCAAAAAATTGCCATGATCTAAATAAAAAGAACTGAATGTCCACAGTTATGTCTGTAGGTGTACCTTACCTGCATGCAAAATAAAGTCCAAGATTGGTCGGTTATGTACGTACTTATCCAGAGTGAATTCATAACCATTTTAACACGTAGCCAGGGTAATGAAATTAAACGGTACCCACCGAAAAATACACAGGGTCAGAACCCTGACCAACACATTGAAATAAAGTCCAAGATTGGTCGGTTATGTACGTACTTATCCAAAATGAATTCATAACCATTTTAACACGTAGCCAGGGTAATGAAATTAAACGGTACCCACCGAAAAATACACAGGGTCAGAACCCTGACCAACACATTGAAATAAAGTCCAAGATTGGTCGGTTATGTACGTACTTATCCAAAATGAATTCATAACCATTTTAACACGTAGCCAGGGTAGTGAAATTAAACGGTACCCACCGAAAAATACACAGGGTCAGAACCCTGACCAACATATTGAAATAAAGTCCAAGATTGGTCGGTTATGTACGTACTTATCCAAAATGAATTCATAACCATTTTAACACGTAGCCAGGGTAATGAAATTAAACGGTACCCACCGAAAAATACACAGGGTCTGAACCCTGACCAACACATTGAAATAAAGTCCAAGATTGGTCGGTTATGTACGTACTTATCCAGAGTGAATTCATAACCATTTTAACACGTAGCCAGGGTAATGAAATTAAACGGTACCCACCGAAAAATACACAGGGTCTGAACCCTGACCAACATATTGAAATAAAGTCCAAGATTGGTCGGTTACGTACGTACTTATCCAAAATGAATTCATAACCATTTTAACACGTAGCCAGGGTAATGAACCAATGCATTGCCTGATATTAAATGTTAACTAACGTTTTAGTACATATGTATAAGCATTCAGTAATTTTAATGAAAAAAAAGTACATTTATCTTAGTAATAGTGACACCTGTTGTTTAGTGTGATGAACCCCCACGGTTGGGTACAGGAGCATAGAAGTTTTTAATTAAAATTGTTTTCCATAAGAAAAATGAAACCATCATACATGGCCTTATAAACAGCCTTTTACTTCATAGTGGGGTGGGTGGAGTAAAGCTGTGATTATTTTTATTACTTTCTGACCATCTAGTTTGCCATTTACCATGTCCATATAAACTAAAGCTCCAGCCAATATCAGATTTGACTACTTGTTTCAAGCTATGGCACTTGGAAATGAGTGTTGTGACATGTGGCAAATGTCCAACTGTCTTGGTTAATAAGATTGGCTATATTTCAACTAGAAACAGGTAAACCAGTATACCTGTATGTACGAAGCCAGTGATCGTTATTCAAGCCAAAGAAACTGCATCTATTTATATAAATACACATGGACAGAGAATATTTTCTTGGAGCACTAAATGTGACAATTGCCCTACTGTCTGTGATAAATATACCACACCAGCTACATAGTGCCCGACGAGGAGTTGGGTAGGTAGTGAAGAAAAACATTGACTGAAGCCTGGCAGAGGACTGAATTGTTGTCAACAGCAACAAACATACTGGGAAAGTCAAAGACAGTGAAAAAACAAACAAACAAAAAACACACAGGCATATAAATACTAACTTTCTAGGATCTTTATTGACTCCAAGTAATCCAGAGTAGAACGAGATGAATCAACGCTATACTCCGCCATCTTTATTTTAATATTAGATGCAACCATTATTCTGTAGGGGACAACGGGTCATAACTTGAGGGGAGTTAACACCCATGATTTTTAAAATGCCTTGATCAATAAGAGTCTAAGTTACAGGGAACATTATTTTCATTTTTCAGTGGACCAATAAATGCATTTGACAGGAAAATAGAAAAACTCTACCACAACAGCAATTAGAACAGCTTGCTGCATTATAAGTATCACTTCCCTGTCAAATTAGTGGTTCATGCTTATTTGAATCTGAACATAACAGGCCAATTCTATCACACCTTGCTAGGCTTGAACTTCCATCCAATCAGAGCATTCCAAATGAACATGATTCTCCACAAAACTAGAGGGCGCTCTGACCAAAAAATTGCCATGATCTAAATAAAAAGAACTGAATGTCCACAGTTATGTCTGTAGGTGTACCTTACCTGCATGCAAAATAAAGTCCAAGATTGGTCGGTTATGTACGTACTTATCCAGAGTGAATTCATAACCATTTTAACACGTAGCCAGGGTAATGAAATTAAACGGTACCCACCGAAAAATACACAGGGTCAGAACCCTGACCAACACATTGAAATAAAGTCCAAGATTGGTCGGTTATGTACGTACTTATCCAAAATGAATTCATAACCATTTTAACACGTAGCCAGGGTAGTGAAATTAAACGGTACCCACCGAAAAATACACAGGGTCAGAACCCTGACCAACACATTGAATTAAAGTCCAAGATTGGTCGGTTACGTACGTACTTATCCAGAGTGACTTCAGACCCATTTTAACACGTAGCCAGGGTAATGAAATTAAACGGTACCCACCGAAAAATACACAGGGTCAGAACCCTGACCAACACATTGAAATAAAGTCCAAGATTGGTCGGTTATGTACGTACTTATCCAAAATGAATTCATACCCATTTTAACACGTAGCCAGGGTGGTGAAATTAAACGGTACCCACCGAAAAATACACAGGGTCAGAACCCTGACCAACACATTGAAATAAAGTCCAAGATTGGTCGGTTATGTACGTACTTATCCAAAATGAATTCATACCCATTTTAACACGTAGCCAGGGTGGTGAAATTAAACGGTACCCACCGAAAAATACACAGGGTCAGAACCCTGACCAACATATTGAAATAAAGTCCAAGATTGGTCGGTTATGTACGTACTTATCCAAAATGAATTCATAACCATTTTAACACGTAGCCAGGGTAATGAAATTAAACGGTACCCACCGAAAAATACACAGGGTCTGAACCCTGACCAACATATTGAAATAAAGTCCAAGATTGGTCGGTTATGTACGTACTTATCCAAAATGAATTCATAACCATTTTAACACGTAGCCAGGGTAATGAAATTAAACGGTACCCACCGAAAAATACACAGGGTCTGAACCCTGACCAACATATTGAAATAAAGTCCAAGATTGGTCGGTTATGTACGTACTTATCCAAAATGAATTCATAACCATTTTAACACGTAGCCAGGGTAATGAAATTAAACGGTACCCACCGAAAAATACACAGGGTCTGAACCCTGACCAACACATTGAAATAAAGTCCAAGATTGGTCGGTTATGTACGTACTTATCCAAAATGAATTCATACCCATTTTAACACGTAGCCAGGGTGGTGAAATTAAACGGTACCCACCGAAAAATACACAGGGTCAGAACCCTGACCAACATATTGAAATAAAGTCCAAGATTGGTCGGATATGTACGTACTTATCCAGAGTGACTTCAGACCCATTTTAACACGTAGCCAGGGTAATGAAATTAAACGGTACCCACCGAAAAATACACAGGGTCAGAACCCTGACCAACATATTGAAATAAAGTCCAAGATTGGTCGGTTATGTACGTACTTATCCAAAATGAATTCATAACCATTTTAACACGTAGCCAGGGTAATGAAATTAAACGGTACCCACCGAAAAATACACAGGGTCTGAACCCTGACCAACACATTGAAATAAAGTCCAAGATTGGTCGGTTATGTACGTACTTATCCAGAGTGAATTCATAACCATTTTAACACGTAGCCAGGGTAATGAAATTAAACGGTACCCACCGAAAAATACACAGGGTCTGAACCCTGACCAACATATTGAAATAAAGTCCAAGATTGGTCGGTTACGTACGTACTTATCCAAAATGAATTCATAACCATTTTAACACGTAGCCAGGGTAATGAACCAATGCATTGCCTGATATTAAATGTTAACTAACGTTTTAGTACATATGTATAAGCATTCAGTAATTTTAATGAAAAAAAAGTACATTTATCTTAGTAATAGTGACACCTGTTGTTTAGTGTGATGAACCCCCACGGTTGGGTACAGGAGCATAGAAGTTTTTAATTAAAATTGTTTTCCATAAGAAAAATGAAACCATCATACATGGCCTTATAAACAGCCTTTTACTTCATAGTGGGGTGGGTGGAGTAAAGCTGTGATTATTTTTATTACTTTCTGACCATCTAGTTTGCCATTTACCATGTCCATATAAACTAAAGCTCCAGCCAATATCAGATTTGACTACTTGTTTCAAGCTATGGCACTTGGAAATGAGTGTTGTGACATGTGGCAAATGTCCAACTGTCTTGGTTAATAAGATTGGCTATATTTCAACTAGAAACAGGTAAACCAGTATACCTGTATGTACGAAGCCAGTGATCGTTATTCAAGCCAAAGAAACTGCATCTATTTATATAAATACACATGGACAGAGAATATTTTCTTGGAGCACTAAATGTGACAATTGCCCTACTGTCTGTGATAAATATACCACACCAGCTACATAGTGCCCGACGAGGAGTTGGGTAGGTAGTGAAGAAAAACATTGACTGAAGCCTGGCAGAGGACTGAATTGTTGTCAACAGCAACAAACATACTGGGAAAGTCAAAGACAGTGAAAAAACAAACAAACAAAAAACACACAGGCATATAAATACTAACTTTCTAGGATCTTTATTGACTCCAAGTAATCCAGAGTAGAACGAGATGAATCAACGCTATACTCCGCCATCTTTATTTTAATATTAGATGCAACCATTATTCTGTAGGGGACAACGGGTCATAACTTGAGGGGAGTTAACACCCATGATTTTTAAAATGCCTTGATCAATAAGAGTCTAAGTTACAGGGAACATTATTTTCATTTTTCAGTGGACCAATAAATGCATTTGACAGGAAAATAGAAAAACTCTACCACAACAGCAATTAGAACAGCTTGCTGCATTATAAGTATCACTTCCCTGTCAAATTAGTGGTTCATGCTTATTTGAATCTGAACATAACAGGCCAATTCTATCACACCTTGCTAGGCTTGAACTTCCATCCAATCAGAGCATTCCAAATGAACATGATTCTCCACAAAACTAGAGGGCGCTCTGACCAAAAAATTGCCATGATCTAAATAAAAAGAACTGAATGTCCACAGTTATGTCTGTAGGTGTACCTTACCTGCATGCAAAATAAAGTCCAAGATTGGTCGGTTATGTACGTACTTATCCAGAGTGAATTCATAACCATTTTAACACGTAGCCAGGGTAATGAAATTAAACGGTACCCACCGAAAAATACACAGGGTCAGAACCCTGACCAACACATTGAAATAAAGTCCAAGATTGGTCGGTTATGTACGTACTTATCCAAAATGAATTCATAACCATTTTAACACGTAGCCAGGGTAGTGAAATTAAACGGTACCCACCGAAAAATACACAGGGTCAGAACCCTGACCAACATATTGAAATAAAGTCCAAGATTGGTCGGTTATGTACGTACTTATCCAAAATGAATTCATAACCATTTTAACACGTAGCCAGGGTAATGAAATTAAACGGTACCCACCGAAAAATACACAGGGTCTGAACCCTGACCAACACATTGAAATAAAGTCCAAGATTGGTCGGTTATGTACGTACTTATCCAGAGTGAATTCATAACCATTTTAACACGTAGCCAGGGTAATGAAATTAAACGGTACCCACCGAAAAATACACAGGGTCTGAACCCTGACCAACATATTGAAATAAAGTCCAAGATTGGTCGGTTACGTACGTACTTATCCAAAATGAATTCATAACCATTTTAACACGTAGCCAGGGTAATGAACCAATGCATTGCCTGATATTAAATGTTAACTAACGTTTTAGTACATATGTATAAGCATTCAGTAATTTTAATGAAAAAAAAGTACATTTATCTTAGTAATAGTGACACCTGTTGTTTAGTGTGATGAACCCCCACGGTTGGGTACAGGAGCATAGAAGTTTTTAATTAAAATTGTTTTCCATAAGAAAAATGAAACCATCATACATGGCCTTATAAACAGCCTTTTACTTCATAGTGGGGTGGGTGGAGTAAAGCTGTGATTATTTTTATTACTTTCTGACCATCTAGTTTGCCATTTACCATGTCCATATAAACTAAAGCTCCAGCCAATATCAGATTTGACTACTTGTTTCAAGCTATGGCACTTGGAAATGAGTGTTGTGACATGTGGCAAATGTCCAACTGTCTTGGTTAATAAGATTGGCTATATTTCAACTAGAAACAGGTAAACCAGTATACCTGTATGTACGAAGCCAGTGATCGTTATTCAAGCCAAAGAAACTGCATCTATTTATATAAATACACATGGACAGAGAATATTTTCTTGGAGCACTAAATGTGACAATTGCCCTACTGTCTGTGATAAATATACCACACCAGCTACATAGTGCCCGACGAGGAGTTGGGTAGGTAGTGAAGAAAAACATTGACTGAAGCCTGGCAGAGGACTGAATTGTTGTCAACAGCAACAAACATACTGGGAAAGTCAAAGACAGTGAAAAAACAAACAAACAAAAAACACACAGGCATATAAATACTAACTTTCTAGGATCTTTATTGACTCCAAGTAATCCAGAGTAGAACGAGATGAATCAACGCTATACTCCGCCATCTTTATTTTAATATTAGATGCAACCATTATTCTGTAGGGGACAACGGGTCATAACTTGAGGGGAGTTAACACCCATGATTTTTAAAATGCCTTGATCAATAAGAGTCTAAGTTACAGGGAACATTATTTTCATTTTTCAGTGGACCAATAAATGCATTTGACAGGAAAATAGAAAAACTCTACCACAACAGCAATTAGAACAGCTTGCTGCATTATAAGTATCACTTCCCTGTCAAATTAGTGGTTCATGCTTATTTGAATCTGAACATAACAGGCCAATTCTATCACACCTTGCTAGGCTTGAACTTCCATCCAATCAGAGCATTCCAAATGAACATGATTCTCCACAAAACTAGAGGGCGCTCTGACCAAAAAATTGCCATGATCTAAATAAAAAGAACTGAATGTCCACAGTTATGTCTGTAGGTGTACCTTACCTGCATGCAAAATAAAGTCCAAGATTGGTCGGTTATGTACGTACTTATCCAGAGTGAATTCATAACCATTTTAACACGTAGCCAGGGTAATGAAATTAAACGGTACCCACCGAAAAATACACAGGGTCAGAACCCTGACCAACACATTGAAATAAAGTCCAAGATTGGTCGGTTATGTACGTACTTATCCAAAATGAATTCATAACCATTTTAACACGTAGCCAGGGTAATGAAATTAAACGGTACCCACCGAAAAATACACAGGGTCTGAACCCTGACCAACATATTGAAATAAAGTCCAAGATTGGTCGGTTATGTACGTACTTATCCAAAATGAATTCATAACCATTTTAACACGTAGCCAGGGTAGTGAAATTAAACGGTACCCACCGAAAAATACACAGGGTCAGAACCCTGACCAACACATTGAATTAAAGTCCAAGATTGGTCGGTTACGTACGTACTTATCCAGAGTGACTTCAGACCCATTTTAACACGTAGCCAGGGTAATGAAATTAAACGGTACCCACCGAAAAATACACAGGGTCAGAACCCTGACCAACACATTGAAATAAAGTCCAAGATTGGTCGGTTATGTACGTACTTATCCAAAATGAATTCATACCCATTTTAACACGTAGCCAGGGTGGTGAAATTAAACGGTACCCACCGAAAAATACACAGGGTCAGAACCCTGACCAACACATTGAAATAAAGTCCAAGATTGGTCGGTTATGTACGTACTTATCCAAAATGAATTCATACCCATTTTAACACGTAGCCAGGGTGGTGAAATTAAACGGTACCCACCGAAAAATACACAGGGTCAGAACCCTGACCAACATATTGAAATAAAGTCCAAGATTGGTCGGTTATGTACGTACTTATCCAAAATGAATTCATAACCATTTTAACACGTAGCCAGGGTAATGAAATTAAACGGTACCCACCGAAAAATACACAGGGTCTGAACCCTGACCAACATATTGAAATAAAGTCCAAGATTGGTCGGTTATGTACGTACTTATCCAAAATGAATTCATAACCATTTTAACACGTAGCCAGGGTAATGAAATTAAACGGTACCCACCGAAAAATACACAGGGTCTGAACCCTGACCAACATATTGAAATAAAGTCCAAGATTGGTCGGTTATGTACGTACTTATCCAAAATGAATTCATAACCATTTTAACACGTAGCCAGGGTAATGAAATTAAACGGTACCCACCGAAAAATACACAGGGTCTGAACCCTGACCAACACATTGAAATAAAGTCCAAGATTGGTCGGTTATGTACGTACTTATCCAGAGTGAATTCATAACCATTTTAACACGTAGCCAGGGTAATGAAATTAAACGGTACCCACCGAAAAATACACAGGGTCTGAACCCTGACCAACATATTGAAATAAAGTCCAAGATTGGTCGGTTACGTACGTACTTATCCAAAATGAATTCATAACCATTTTAACACGTAGCCAGGGTAATGAACCAATGCATTGCCTGATATTAAATGTTAACTAACGTTTTAGTACATATGTATAAGCATTCAGTAATTTTAATGAAAAAAAAGTACATTTATCTTAGTAATAGTGACACCTGTTGTTTAGTGTGATGAACCCCCACGGTTGGGTACAGGAGCATAGAAGTTTTTAATTAAAATTGTTTTCCATAAGAAAAATGAAACCATCATACATGGCCTTATAAACAGCCTTTTACTTCATAGTGGGGTGGGTGGAGTAAAGCTGTGATTATTTTTATTACTTTCTGACCATCTAGTTTGCCATTTACCATGTCCATATAAACTAAAGCTCCAGCCAATATCAGATTTGACTACTTGTTTCAAGCTATGGCACTTGGAAATGAGTGTTGTGACATGTGGCAAATGTCCAACTGTCTTGGTTAATAAGATTGGCTATATTTCAACTAGAAACAGGTAAACCAGTATACCTGTATGTACGAAGCCAGTGATCGTTATTCAAGCCAAAGAAACTGCATCTATTTATATAAATACACATGGACAGAGAATATTTTCTTGGAGCACTAAATGTGACAATTGCCCTACTGTCTGTGATAAATATACCACACCAGCTACATAGTGCCCGACGAGGAGTTGGGTAGGTAGTGAAGAAAAACATTGACTGAAGCCTGGCAGAGGACTGAATTGTTGTCAACAGCAACAAACATACTGGGAAAGTCAAAGACAGTGAAAAAACAAACAAACAAAAAACACACAGGCATATAAATACTAACTTTCTAGGATCTTTATTGACTCCAAGTAATCCAGAGTAGAACGAGATGAATCAACGCTATACTCCGCCATCTTTATTTTAATATTAGATGCAACCATTATTCTGTAGGGGACAACGGGTCATAACTTGAGGGGAGTTAACACCCATGATTTTTAAAATGCCTTGATCAATAAGAGTCTAAGTTACAGGGAACATTATTTTCATTTTTCAGTGGACCAATAAATGCATTTGACAGGAAAATAGAAAAACTCTACCACAACAGCAATTAGAACAGCTTGCTGCATTATAAGTATCACTTCCCTGTCAAATTAGTGGTTCATGCTTATTTGAATCTGAACATAACAGGCCAATTCTATCACACCTTGCTAGGCTTGAACTTCCATCCAATCAGAGCATTCCAAATGAACATGATTCTCCACAAAACTAGAGGGCGCTCTGACCAAAAAATTGCCATGATCTAAATAAAAAGAACTGAATGTCCACAGTTATGTCTGTAGGTGTACCTTACCTGCATGCAAAATAAAGTCCAAGATTGGTCGGTTATGTACGTACTTATCCAGAGTGAATTCATAACCATTTTAACACGTAGCCAGGGTAATGAAATTAAACGGTACCCACCGAAAAATACACAGGGTCAGAACCCTGACCAACACATTGAAATAAAGTCCAAGATTGGTCGGTTATGTACGTACTTATCCAAAATGAATTCATAACCATTTTAACACGTAGCCAGGGTAATGAAATTAAACGGTACCCACCGAAAAATACACAGGGTCTGAACCCTGACCAACATATTGAAATAAAGTCCAAGATTGGTCGGTTATGTACGTACTTATCCAAAATGAATTCATAACCATTTTAACACGTAGCCAGGGTAGTGAAATTAAACGGTACCCACCGAAAAATACACAGGGTCAGAACCCTGACCAACACATTGAATTAAAGTCCAAGATTGGTCGGTTACGTACGTACTTATCCAGAGTGACTTCAGACCCATTTTAACACGTAGCCAGGGTAATGAAATTAAACGGTACCCACCGAAAAATACACAGGGTCAGAACCCTGACCAACACATTGAAATAAAGTCCAAGATTGGTCGGTTATGTACGTACTTATCCAAAATGAATTCATACCCATTTTAACACGTAGCCAGGGTGGTGAAATTAAACGGTACCCACCGAAAAATACACAGGGTCAGAACCCTGACCAACACATTGAAATAAAGTCCAAGATTGGTCGGTTATGTACGTACTTATCCAAAATGAATTCATACCCATTTTAACACGTAGCCAGGGTGGTGAAATTAAACGGTACCCACCGAAAAATACACAGGGTCAGAACCCTGACCAACATATTGAAATAAAGTCCAAGATTGGTCGGTTATGTACGTACTTATCCAAAATGAATTCATAACCATTTTAACACGTAGCCAGGGTAATGAAATTAAACGGTACCCACCGAAAAATACACAGGGTCTGAACCCTGACCAACATATTGAAATAAAGTCCAAGATTGGTCGGTTATGTACGTACTTATCCAAAATGAATTCATAACCATTTTAACACGTAGCCAGGGTAATGAAATTAAACGGTACCCACCGAAAAATACACAGGGTCTGAACCCTGACCAACATATTGAAATAAAGTCCAAGATTGGTCGGTTATGTACGTACTTATCCAAAATGAATTCATAACCATTTTAACACGTAGCCAGGGTAATGAAATTAAACGGTACCCACCGAAAAATACACAGGGTCTGAACCCTGACCAACACATTGAAATAAAGTCCAAGATTGGTCGGTTATGTACGTACTTATCCAGAGTGAATTCATAACCATTTTAACACGTAGCCAGGGTAATGAAATTAAACGGTACCCACCGAAAAATACACAGGGTCTGAACCCTGACCAACATATTGAAATAAAGTCCAAGATTGGTCGGTTACGTACGTACTTATCCAAAATGAATTCATAACCATTTTAACACGTAGCCAGGGTAATGAACCAATGCATTGCCTGATATTAAATGTTAACTAACGTTTTAGTACATATGTATAAGCATTCAGTAATTTTAATGAAAAAAAAGTACATTTATCTTAGTAATAGTGACACCTGTTGTTTAGTGTGATGAACCCCCACGGTTGGGTACAGGAGCATAGAAGTTTTTAATTAAAATTGTTTTCCATAAGAAAAATGAAACCATCATACATGGCCTTATAAACAGCCTTTTACTTCATAGTGGGGTGGGTGGAGTAAAGCTGTGATTATTTTTATTACTTTCTGACCATCTAGTTTGCCATTTACCATGTCCATATAAACTAAAGCTCCAGCCAATATCAGATTTGACTACTTGTTTCAAGCTATGGCACTTGGAAATGAGTGTTGTGACATGTGGCAAATGTCCAACTGTCTTGGTTAATAAGATTGGCTATATTTCAACTAGAAACAGGTAAACCAGTATACCTGTATGTACGAAGCCAGTGATCGTTATTCAAGCCAAAGAAACTGCATCTATTTATATAAATACACATGGACAGAGAATATTTTCTTGGAGCACTAAATGTGACAATTGCCCTACTGTCTGTGATAAATATACCACACCAGCTACATAGTGCCCGACGAGGAGTTGGGTAGGTAGTGAAGAAAAACATTGACTGAAGCCTGGCAGAGGACTGAATTGTTGTCAACAGCAACAAACATACTGGGAAAGTCAAAGACAGTGAAAAAACAAACAAACAAAAAACACACAGGCATATAAATACTAACTTTCTAGGATCTTTATTGACTCCAAGTAATCCAGAGTAGAACGAGATGAATCAACGCTATACTCCGCCATCTTTATTTTAATATTAGATGCAACCATTATTCTGTAGGGGACAACGGGTCATAACTTGAGGGGAGTTAACACCCATGATTTTTAAAATGCCTTGATCAATAAGAGTCTAAGTTACAGGGAACATTATTTTCATTTTTCAGTGGACCAATAAATGCATTTGACAGGAAAATAGAAAAACTCTACCACAACAGCAATTAGAACAGCTTGCTGCATTATAAGTATCACTTCCCTGTCAAATTAGTGGTTCATGCTTATTTGAATCTGAACATAACAGGCCAATTCTATCACACCTTGCTAGGCTTGAACTTCCATCCAATCAGAGCATTCCAAATGAACATGATTCTCCACAAAACTAGAGGGCGCTCTGACCAAAAAATTGCCATGATCTAAATAAAAAGAACTGAATGTCCACAGTTATGTCTGTAGGTGTACCTTACCTGCATGCAAAATAAAGTCCAAGATTGGTCGGTTATGTACGTACTTATCCAGAGTGAATTCATAACCATTTTAACACGTAGCCAGGGTAATGAAATTAAACGGTACCCACCGAAAAATACACAGGGTCAGAACCCTGACCAACACATTGAAATAAAGTCCAAGATTGGTCGGTTATGTACGTACTTATCCAAAATGAATTCATAACCATTTTAACACGTAGCCAGGGTAATGAAATTAAACGGTACCCACCGAAAAATACACAGGGTCTGAACCCTGACCAACATATTGAAATAAAGTCCAAGATTGGTCGGTTATGTACGTACTTATCCAAAATGAATTCATAACCATTTTAACACGTAGCCAGGGTAGTGAAATTAAACGGTACCCACCGAAAAATACACAGGGTCAGAACCCTGACCAACACATTGAATTAAAGTCCAAGATTGGTCGGTTACGTACGTACTTATCCAGAGTGACTTCAGACCCATTTTAACACGTAGCCAGGGTAATGAAATTAAACGGTACCCACCGAAAAATACACAGGGTCAGAACCCTGACCAACACATTGAAATAAAGTCCAAGATTGGTCGGTTATGTACGTACTTATCCAAAATGAATTCATACCCATTTTAACACGTAGCCAGGGTGGTGAAATTAAACGGTACCCACCGAAAAATACACAGGGTCAGAACCCTGACCAACACATTGAAATAAAGTCCAAGATTGGTCGGTTATGTACGTACTTATCCAAAATGAATTCATACCCATTTTAACACGTAGCCAGGGTGGTGAAATTAAACGGTACCCACCGAAAAATACACAGGGTCAGAACCCTGACCAACATATTGAAATAAAGTCCAAGATTGGTCGGTTATGTACGTACTTATCCAAAATGAATTCATAACCATTTTAACACGTAGCCAGGGTAATGAAATTAAACGGTACCCACCGAAAAATACACAGGGTCTGAACCCTGACCAACATATTGAAATAAAGTCCAAGATTGGTCGGTTATGTACGTACTTATCCAAAATGAATTCATAACCATTTTAACACGTAGCCAGGGTAATGAAATTAAACGGTACCCACCGAAAAATACACAGGGTCTGAACCCTGACCAACATATTGAAATAAAGTCCAAGATTGGTCGGTTATGTACGTACTTATCCAAAATGAATTCATAACCATTTTAACACGTAGCCAGGGTAATGAAATTAAACGGTACCCACCGAAAAATACACAGGGTCTGAACCCTGACCAACACATTGAAATAAAGTCCAAGATTGGTCGGTTATGTACGTACTTATCCAAAATGAATTCATACCCATTTTAACACGTAGCCAGGGTGGTGAAATTAAACGGTACCCACCGAAAAATACACAGGGTCAGAACCCTGACCAACATATTGAAATAAAGTCCAAGATTGGTCGGTTATGTACGTACTTATCCAGAGTGAATTCATAACCATTTTAACACGTAGCCAGGGTAATGAAATTAAACGGTACCCACCGAAAAATACACAGGGTCAGAACCCTGACCAACATATTGAAATAAAGTCCAAGATTGGTCGGTTACGTACGTACTTATCCAAAATGAATTCATAACCATTTTAACACGTAGCCAGGGTAATGAACCAATGCATTGCCTGATATTAAATGTTAACTAACGTTTTAGTACATATGTATAAGCATAATGTCCACAGTTATGTCTGTAGGTGTACCTTACCTGCATGCAAAATAAAGTCCAAGATTGGTCGGTTATGTACGTACTTATCCAGAGTGAATTCATAACCATTTTAACACGTAGCCAGGGTAATGAAATTAAACGGTACCCACCGAAAAATACACAGGGTCAGAACCCTGACCAACATATTGAAATAAAGTCCAAGATTGGTCGGTTATGTACGTACTTATCCAGAGTGACTTCAGACCCATTTTAACACGTAGCCAGGGTAATGAAATTAAACGGTACCCACCGAAAAATACACAGGGTCAGAACCCTGACCAACACATTGAATTAAAGTCCAAGATTGGTCGGTTACGTACGTACTTATCCAGAGTGACTTCAGACCCATTTTAACACGTAGCCAGGGTAATGAAATTAAACGGTACCCACCGAAAAATACACAGGGTCAGAACCCTGACCAACACATTGAATTAAAGTCCAAGATTGGTCGGTTACGTACGTACTTATCCAGAGTGACTTCAGACCCATTTTAACACGTAGCCAGGGTAATGAAATTAAACGGTACCCACCGAAAAATACACAGGGTCAGAACCCTGACCAACACATTGAAATAAAGTCCAAGATTGGTCGGTTATGTACGTACTTATCCAAAATGAATTCATACCCATTTTAACACGTAGCCAGGGTGGTGAAATTAAACGGTACCCACCGAAAAATACACAGGGTCAGAACCCTGACCAACATATTGAAATAAAGTCCAAGATTGGTCGGTTACGTACGTAACTTATCCAAAATGAATTCATAACCATTTTAACACGTAGCCAGGGTAATGAAATTAAACGGTACCCACCGAAAAATACACAGGGTCAGAACCCTGACCAACATATTGAAATAAAGTCCAAGATTGGTCGGTTATGTACGTACTTATCCAAAATGAATTCATAACCATTTTAACACGTAGCCAGGGTAATGAAATTAAACGGTACCCACCGAAAAATACACAGGGTCTGAACCCTGACCAACACATTGAAATAAAGTCCAAGATTGGTCGGTTATGTACGTACTTATCCAGAGTGAATTCATAACCATTTTAACACGTAGCCAGGGTAATGAAATTAAACGGTACCCACCGAAAAATACACAGGGTCTGAACCCTGACCAACATATTGAAATAAAGTCCAAGATTGGTCGGTTACGTACGTACTTATCCAAAATGAATTCATAACCATTTTAACACGTAGCCAGGGTAATGAACCAATGCATTGCCTGATATTAAATGTTAACTAACGTTTTAGTACATATGTATAAGCATTCAGTAATTTTAATGAAAAAAAAGTACATTTATCTTAGTAATAGTGACACCTGTTGTTTAGTGTGATGAACCCCCACGGTTGGGTACAGGAGCATAGAAGTTTTTAATTAAAATTGTTTTCCATAAGAAAAATGAAACCATCATACATGGCCTTATAAACAGCCTTTTACTTCATAGTGGGGTGGGTGGAGTAAAGCTGTGATTATTTTTATTACTTTCTGACCATCTAGTTTGCCATTTACCATGTCCATATAAACTAAAGCTCCAGCCAATATCAGATTTGACTACTTGTTTCAAGCTATGGCACTTGGAAATGAGTGTTGTGACATGTGGCAAATGTCCAACTGTCTTGGTTAATAAGATTGGCTATATTTCAACTAGAAACAGGTAAACCAGTATACCTGTATGTACGAAGCCAGTGATCGTTATTCAAGCCAAAGAAACTGCATCTATTTATATAAATACACATGGACAGAGAATATTTTCTTGGAGCACTAAATGTGACAATTGCCCTACTGTCTGTGATAAATATACCACACCAGCTACATAGTGCCCGACGAGGAGTTGGGTAGGTAGTGAAGAAAAACATTGACTGAAGCCTGGCAGAGGACTGAATTGTTGTCAACAGCAACAAACATACTGGGAAAGTCAAAGACAGTGAAAAAACAAACAAACAAAAAACACACAGGCATATAAATACTAACTTTCTAGGATCTTTATTGACTCCAAGTAATCCAGAGTAGAACGAGATGAATCAACGCTATACTCCGCCATCTTTATTTTAATATTAGATGCAACCATTATTCTGTAGGGGACAACGGGTCATAACTTGAGGGGAGTTAACACCCATGATTTTTAAAATGCCTTGATCAATAAGAGTCTAAGTTACAGGGAACATTATTTTCATTTTTCAGTGGACCAATAAATGCATTTGACAGGAAAATAGAAAAACTCTACCACAACAGCAATTAGAACAGCTTGCTGCATTATAAGTATCACTTCCCTGTCAAATTAGTGGTTCATGCTTATTTGAATCTGAACATAACAGGCCAATTCTATCACACCTTGCTAGGCTTGAACTTCCATCCAATCAGAGCATTCCAAATGAACATGATTCTCCACAAAACTAGAGGGCGCTCTGACCAAAAAATTGCCATGATCTAAATAAAAAGAACTGAATGTCCACAGTTATGTCTGTAGGTGTACCTTACCTGCATGCAAAATAAAGTCCAAGATTGGTCGGTTATGTACGTACTTATCCAGAGTGAATTCATAACCATTTTAACACGTAGCCAGGGTAATGAAATTAAACGGTACCCACCGAAAAATACACAGGGTCAGAACCCTGACCAACATATTGAAATAAAGTCCAAGATTGGTCGGTTATGTACGTACTTATCCAAAATGAATTCATAACCATTTTAACACGTAGCCAGGGTGGTGAAATTAAACGGTACCCACCGAAAAATACACAGGGTCAGAACCCTGACCAACATATTGAAATAAAGTCCAAGATTGGTCGGTTACGTACGTAACTTATCCAAAATGAATTCATAACCATTTTAACACGTTGCCAGGGTAATGAAATTAAACGGTACCCACCGAAAAATACACAGGGTCAGAACCCTGACCAACATATTGAAATAAAGTCCAAGATTGGTCGGTTATGTACGTACTTATCCAAAATGAATTCATAACCATTTTAACACGTAGCCAGGGTAATGAAATTAAACGGTACCCACCGAAAAATACACAGGGTCTGAACCCTGACCAACACATTGAAATAAAGTCCAAGATTGGTCGGTTATGTACGTACTTATCCAGAGTGAATTCATAACCATTTTAACACGTAGCCAGGGTAATGAAATTAAACGGTACCCACCGAAAAATACACAGGGTCTGAACCCTGACCAACATATTGAAATAAAGTCCAAGATTGGTCGGTTACGTACGTACTTATCCAAAATGAATTCATAACCATTTTAACACGTAGCCAGGGTAATGAACCAATGCATTGCCTGATATTAAATGTTAACTAACGTTTTAGTACATATGTATAAGCATTCAGTAATTTTAATGAAAAAAAAGTACATTTATCTTAGTAATAGTGACACCTGTTGTTTAGTGTGATGAACCCCCACGGTTGGGTACAGGAGCATAGAAGTTTTTAATTAAAATTGTTTTCCATAAGAAAAATGAAACCATCATACATGGCCTTATAAACAGCCTTTTACTTCATAGTGGGGTGGGTGGAGTAAAGCTGTGATTATTTTTATTACTTTCTGACCATCTAGTTTGCCATTTACCATGTCCATATAAACTAAAGCTCCAGCCAATATCAGATTTGACTACTTGTTTCAAGCTATGGCACTTGGAAATGAGTGTTGTGACATGTGGCAAATGTCCAACTGTCTTGGTTAATAAGATTGGCTATATTTCAACTAGAAACAGGTAAACCAGTATACCTGTATGTACGAAGCCAGTGATCGTTATTCAAGCCAAAGAAACTGCATCTATTTATATAAATACACATGGACAGAGAATATTTTCTTGGAGCACTAAATGTGACAATTGCCCTACTGTCTGTGATAAATATACCACACCAGCTACATAGTGCCCGACGAGGAGTTGGGTAGGTAGTGAAGAAAAACATTGACTGAAGCCTGGCAGAGGACTGAATTGTTGTCAACAGCAACAAACATACTGGGAAAGTCAAAGACAGTGAAAAAACAAACAAACAAAAAACACACAGGCATATAAATACTAACTTTCTAGGATCTTTATTGACTCCAAGTAATCCAGAGTAGAACGAGATGAATCAACGCTATACTCCGCCATCTTTATTTTAATATTAGATGCAACCATTATTCTGTAGGGGACAACGGGTCATAACTTGAGGGGAGTTAACACCCATGATTTTTAAAATGCCTTGATCAATAAGAGTCTAAGTTACAGGGAACATTATTTTCATTTTTCAGTGGACCAATAAATGCATTTGACAGGAAAATAGAAAAACTCTACCACAACAGCAATTAGAACAGCTTGCTGCATTATAAGTATCACTTCCCTGTCAAATTAGTGGTTCATGCTTATTTGAATCTGAACATAACAGGCCAATTCTATCACACCTTGCTAGGCTTGAACTTCCATCCAATCAGAGCATTCCAAATGAACATGATTCTCCACAAAACTAGAGGGCGCTCTGACCAAAAAATTGCCATGATCTAAATAAAAAGAACTGAATGTCCACAGTTATGTCTGTAGGTGTACCTTACCTGCATGCAAAATAAAGTCCAAGATTGGTCGGTTATGTACGTACTTATCCAGAGTGAATTCATAACCATTTTAACACGTAGCCAGGGTAATGAAATTAAACGGTACCCACCGAAAAATACACAGGGTCAGAACCCTGACCAACATATTGAAATAAAGTCCAAGATTGGTCGGTTATGTACGTACTTATCCAGAGTGACTTCAGACCCATTTTAACACGTAGCCAGGGTAATGAAATTAAACGGTACCCACCGAAAAATACACAGGGTCAGAACCCTGACCAACATATTGAAATAAAGTCCAAGATTGGTCGGTTACGTACGTACTTATCCAAAATGAATTCATAACCATTTTAACACGTAGCCAGGGTAATGAACCAATGCATTGCCTGATATTAAATGTTAACTAACGTTTTAGTACATATGTATAAGCATTCAGTAATTTTAATGAAAAAAAAGTACATTTATCTTAGTAATAGTGACACCTGTTGTTTAGTGTGATGAACCCCCACGGTTGGGTACAGGAGCATAGAAGTTTTTAATTAAAATTGTTTTCCATAAGAAAAATGAAACCATCATACATGGCCTTATAAACAGCCTTTTACTTCATAGTGGGGTGGGTGGAGTAAAGCTGTGATTATTTTTATTACTTTCTGACCATCTAGTTTGCCATTTACCATGTCCATATAAACTAAAGCTCCAGCCAATATCAGATTTGACTACTTGTTTCAAGCTATGGCACTTGGAAATGAGTGTTGTGACATGTGGCAAATGTCCAACTGTCTTGGTTAATAAGATTGGCTATATTTCAACTAGAAACAGGTAAACCAGTATACCTGTATGTACGAAGCCAGTGATCGTTATTCAAGCCAAAGAAACTGCATCTATTTATATAAATACACATGGACAGAGAATATTTTCTTGGAGCACTAAATGTGACAATTGCCCTACTGTCTGTGATAAATATACCACACCAGCTACATAGTGCCCGACGAGGAGTTGGGTAGGTAGTGAAGAAAAACATTGACTGAAGCCTGGCAGAGGACTGAATTGTTGTCAACAGCAACAAACATACTGGGAAAGTCAAAGACAGTGAAAAAACAAACAAACAAAAAACACACAGGCATATAAATACTAACTTTCTAGGATCTTTATTGACTCCAAGTAATCCAGAGTAGAACGAGATGAATCAACGCTATACTCCGCCATCTTTATTTTAATATTAGATGCAACCATTATTCTGTAGGGGACAACGGGTCATAACTTGAGGGGAGTTAACACCCATGATTTTTAAAATGCCTTGATCAATAAGAGTCTAAGTTACAGGGAACATTATTTTCATTTTTCAGTGGACCAATAAATGCATTTGACAGGAAAATAGAAAAACTCTACCACAACAGCAATTAGAACAGCTTGCTGCATTATAAGTATCACTTCCCTGTCAAATTAGTGGTTCATGCTTATTTGAATCTGAACATAACAGGCCAATTCTATCACACCTTGCTAGGCTTGAACTTCCATCCAATCAGAGCATTCCAAATGAACATGATTCTCCACAAAACTAGAGGGCGCTCTGACCAAAAAATTGCCATGATCTAAATAAAAAGAACTGAATGTCCACAGTTATGTCTGTAGGTGTACCTTACCTGCATGCAAAATAAAGTCCAAGATTGGTCGGTTATGTACGTACTTATCCAGAGTGAATTCATAACCATTTTAACACGTAGCCAGGGTAATGAAATTAAACGGTACCCACCGAAAAATACACAGGGTCAGAACCCTGACCAACACATTGAAATAAAGTCCAAGATTGGTCGGTTATGTACGTACTTATCCAAAATGAATTCATAACCATTTTAACACGTAGCCAGGGTAGTGAAATTAAACGGTACCCACCGAAAAATACACAGGGTCAGAACCCTGACCAACACATTGAATTAAAGTCCAAGATTGGTCGGTTACGTACGTACTTATCCAGAGTGACTTCAGACCCATTTTAACACGTAGCCAGGGTAATGAAATTAAACGGTACCCACCGAAAAATACACAGGGTCAGAACCCTGACCAACACATTGAAATAAAGTCCAAGATTGGTCGGTTATGTACGTACTTATCCAAAATGAATTCATACCCATTTTAACACGTAGCCAGGGTGGTGAAATTAAACGGTACCCACCGAAAAATACACAGGGTCAGAACCCTGACCAACACATTGAAATAAAGTCCAAGATTGGTCGGTTATGTACGTACTTATCCAAAATGAATTCATACCCATTTTAACAC
This sequence comes from Saccoglossus kowalevskii, assembly GCF_978046115.1. Taxonomy (NCBI): domain Eukaryota; kingdom Metazoa; phylum Hemichordata; class Enteropneusta; family Harrimaniidae; genus Saccoglossus; species Saccoglossus kowalevskii. Next base: position 24,884,990 of record NC_140661.1, on the reverse strand, counting down.
GTAGCCAGGGTGGTGAAATTAAACGGTACCCACCGAAAAATACACAGGGTCAGAACCCTGACCAACATATTGAAATAAAGTCCAAGATTGGTCGGTTATGTACGTACTTATCCAAAATGAATTCATAACCATTTTAACACGTAGCCAGGGTAATGAAATTAAACGGTACCCACCGAAAAATACACAGGGTCTGAACCCTGACCAACATATTGAAATAAAGTCCAAGATTGGTCGGTTATGTACGTACTTATCCAAAATGAATTCATAACCATTTTAACACGTAGCCAGGGTAATGAAATTAAACGGTACCCACCGAAAAATACACAGGGTCTGAACCCTGACCAACATATTGAAATAAAGTCCAAGATTGGTCGGTTATGTACGTACTTATCCAGAGTGAATTCATAACCATTTTAACACGTAGCCAGGGTAATGAAATTAAACGGTACCCACCGAAAAATACACAGGGTCAGAACCCTGACCAACATATTGAAATAAAGTCCAAGATTGGTCGGTTATGTACGTACTTATCCAGAGTGACTTCAGACCCATTTTAACACGTAGCCAGGGTAATGAAATTAAACGGTACCCACCGAAAAATACACAGGGTCTGAACCCTGACCAACATATTGAAATAAAGTCCAAGATTGGTCGGTTATGTACGTACTTATCCAAAATGAATTCATAACCATTTTAACACGTAGCCAGGGTAATGAAATTAAACGGTACCCACCGAAAAATACACAGGGTCTGAACCCTGACCAACACATTGAAATAAAGTCCAAGATTGGTCGGTTATGTACGTACTTATCCAAAATGAATTCATACCCATTTTAACACGTAGCCAGGGTGGTGAAATTAAACGGTACCCACCGAAAAATACACAGGGTCAGAACCCTGACCAACATATTGAAATAAAGTCCAAGATTGGTCGGTTATGTACGTACTTATCCAGAGTGACTTCAGACCCATTTTAACACGTAGCCAGGGTAATGAAATTAAACGGTACCCACCGAAAAATACACAGGGTCAGAACCCTGACCAACACATTGAATTAAAGTCCAAGATTGGTCGGTTACGTACGTACTTATCCAGAGTGACTTCAGACCCATTTTAACACGTAGCCAGGGTAATGAAATTAAACGGTACCCACCGAAAAATACACAGGGTCAGAACCCTGACCAACACATTGAATTAAAGTCCAAGATTGGTCGGTTACGTACGTACTTATCCAGAGTGACTTCAGACCCATTTTAACACGTAGCCAGGGTAATGAAATTAAACGGTACCCACCGAAAAATACACAGGGTCAGAACCCTGACCAACACATTGAAATAAAGTCCAAGATTGGTCGGTTATGTACGTACTTATCCAAAATGAATTCATACCCATTTTAACACGTAGCCAGGGTGGTGAAATTAAACGGTACCCACCGAAAAATACACAGGGTCAGAACCCTGACCAACATATTGAAATAAAGTCCAAGATTGGTCGGTTACGTACGTAACTTATCCAAAATGAATTCATAACCATTTTAACACGTAGCCAGGGTAATGAAATTAAACGGTACCCACCGAAAAATACACAGGGTCAGAACCCTGACCAACATATTGAAATAAAGTCCAAGATTGGTCGGTTATGTACGTACTTATCCAAAATGAATTCATAACCATTTTAACACGTAGCCAGGGTAATGAAATTAAACGGTACCCACCGAAAAATACACAGGGTCTGAACCCTGACCAACACATTGAAATAAAGTCCAAGATTGGTCGGTTATGTACGTACTTATCCAGAGTGAATTCATAACCATTTTAACACGTAGCCAGGGTAATGAAATTAAACGGTACCCACCGAAAAATACACAGGGTCTGAACCCTGACCAACATATTGAAATAAAGTCCAAGATTGGTCGGTTACGTACGTACTTATCCAAAATGAATTCATAACCATTTTAACACGTAGCCAGGGTAATGAACCAATGCATTGCCTGATATTAAATGTTAACTAACGTTTTAGTACATATGTATAAGCATTCAGTAATTTTAATGAAAAAAAAGTACATTTATCTTAGTAATAGTGACACCTGTTGTTTAGTGTGATGAACCCCCACGGTTGGGTACAGGAGCATAGAAGTTTTTAATTAAAATTGTTTTCCATAAGAAAAATGAAACCATCATACATGGCCTTATAAACAGCCTTTTACTTCATAGTGGGGTGGGTGGAGTAAAGCTGTGATTATTTTTATTACTTTCTGACCATCTAGTTTGCCATTTACCATGTCCATATAAACTAAAGCTCCAGCCAATATCAGATTTGACTACTTGTTTCAAGCTATGGCACTTGGAAATGAGTGTTGTGACATGTGGCAAATGTCCAACTGTCTTGGTTAATAAGATTGGCTATATTTCAACTAGAAACAGGTAAACCAGTATACCTGTATGTACGAAGCCAGTGATCGTTATTCAAGCCAAAGAAACTGCATCTATTTATATAAATACACATGGACAGAGAATATTTTCTTGGAGCACTAAATGTGACAATTGCCCTACTGTCTGTGATAAATATACCACACCAGCTACATAGTGCCCGACGAGGAGTTGGGTAGGTAGTGAAGAAAAACATTGACTGAAGCCTGGCAGAGGACTGAATTGTTGTCAACAGCAACAAACATACTGGGAAAGTCAAAGACAGTGAAAAAACAAACAAACAAAAAACACACAGGCATATAAATACTAACTTTCTAGGATCTTTATTGACTCCAAGTAATCCAGAGTAGAACGAGATGAATCAACGCTATACTCCGCCATCTTTATTTTAATATTAGATGCAACCATTATTCTGTAGGGGACAACGGGTCATAACTTGAGGGGAGTTAACACCCATGATTTTTAAAATGCCTTGATCAATAAGAGTCTAAGTTACAGGGAACATTATTTTCATTTTTCAGTGGACCAATAAATGCATTTGACAGGAAAATAGAAAAACTCTACCACAACAGCAATTAGAACAGCTTGCTGCATTATAAGTATCACTTCCCTGTCAAATTAGTGGTTCATGCTTATTTGAATCTGAACATAACAGGCCAATTCTATCACACCTTGCTAGGCTTGAACTTCCATCCAATCAGAGCATTCCAAATGAACATGATTCTCCACAAAACTAGAGGGCGCTCTGACCAAAAAATTGCCATGATCTAAATAAAAAGAACTGAATGTCCACAGTTATGTCTGTAGGTGTACCTTACCTGCATGCAAAATAAAGTCCAAGATTGGTCGGTTATGTACGTACTTATCCAGAGTGAATTCATAACCATTTTAACACGTAGCCAGGGTAATGAAATTAAACGGTACCCACCGAAAAATACACAGGGTCTGAACCCTGACCAACATATTGAAATAAAGTCCAAGATTGGTCGGTTACGTACGTACTTATCCAAAATGAATTCATAACCATTTTAACACGTAGCCAGGGTAATGAACCAATGCATTGCCTGATATTAAATGTTAACTAACGTTTTAGTACATATGTATAAGCATTCAGTAATTTTAATGAAAAAAAAGTACATTTATCTTAGTAATAGTGACACCTGTTGTTTAGTGTGATGAACCCCCACGGTTGGGTACAGGAGCATAGAAGTTTTTAATTAAAATTGTTTTCCATAAGAAAAATGAAACCATCATACATGGCCTTATAAACAGCCTTTTACTTCATAGTGGGGTGGGTGGAGTAAAGCTGTGATTATTTTTATTACTTTCTGACCATCTAGTTTGCCATTTACCATGTCCATATAAACTAAAGCTCCAGCCAATATCAGATTTGACTACTTGTTTCAAGCTATGGCACTTGGAAATGAGTGTTGTGACATGTGGCAAATGTCCAACTGTCTTGGTTAATAAGATTGGCTATATTTCAACTAGAAACAGGTAAACCAGTATACCTGTATGTACGAAGCCAGTGATCGTTATTCAAGCCAAAGAAACTGCATCTATTTATATAAATACACATGGACAGAGAATATTTTCTTGGAGCACTAAATGTGACAATTGCCCTACTGTCTGTGATAAATATACCACACCAGCTACATAGTGCCCGACGAGGAGTTGGGTAGGTAGTGAAGAAAAACATTGACTGAAGCCTGGCAGAGGACTGAATTGTTGTCAACAGCAACAAACATACTGGGAAAGTCAAAGACAGTGAAAAAACAAACAAACAAAAAACACACAGGCATATAAATACTAACTTTCTAGGATCTTTATTGACTCCAAGTAATCCAGAGTAGAACGAGATGAATCAACGCTATACTCCGCCATCTTTATTTTAATATTAGATGCAACCATTATTCTGTAGGGGACAACGGGTCATAACTTGAGGGGAGTTAACACCCATGATTTTTAAAATGCCTTGATCAATAAGAGTCTAAGTTACAGGGAACATTATTTTCATTTTTCAGTGGACCAATAAATGCATTTGACAGGAAAATAGAAAAACTCTACCACAACAGCAATTAGAACAGCTTGCTGCATTATAAGTATCACTTCCCTGTCAAATTAGTGGTTCATGCTTATTTGAATCTGAACATAACAGGCCAATTCTATCACACCTTGCTAGGCTTGAACTTCCATCCAATCAGAGCATTCCAAATGAACATGATTCTCCACAAAACTAGAGGGCGCTCTGACCAAAAAATTGCCATGATCTAAATAAAAAGAACTGAATGTCCACAGTTATGTCTGTAGGTGTACCTTACCTGCATGCAAAATAAAGTCCAAGATTGGTCGGTTATGTACGTACTTATCCAGAGTGAATTCATAACCATTTTAACACGTAGCCAGGGTAATGAAATTAAACGGTACCCACCGAAAAATACACAGGGTCAGAACCCTGACCAACACATTGAAATAAAGTCCAAGATTGGTCGGTTATGTACGTACTTATCCAAAATGAATTCATAACCATTTTAACACGTAGCCAGGGTAGTGAAATTAAACGGTACCCACCGAAAAATACACAGGGTCAGAACCCTGACCAACACATTGAATTAAAGTCCAAGATTGGTCGGTTACGTACGTACTTATCCAGAGTGACTTCAGACCCATTTTAACACGTAGCCAGGGTAATGAAATTAAACGGTACCCACCGAAAAATACACAGGGTCAGAACCCTGACCAACACATTGAAATAAAGTCCAAGATTGGTCGGTTATGTACGTACTTATCCAAAATGAATTCATACCCATTTTAACACGTAGCCAGGGTGGTGAAATTAAACGGTACCCACCGAAAAATACACAGGGTCAGAACCCTGACCAACACATTGAAATAAAGTCCAAGATTGGTCGGTTATGTACGTACTTATCCAAAATGAATTCATACCCATTTTAACACGTAGCCAGGGTGGTGAAATTAAACGGTACCCACCGAAAAATACACAGGGTCAGAACCCTGACCAACATATTGAAATAAAGTCCAAGATTGGTCGGTTATGTACGTACTTATCCAAAATGAATTCATAACCATTTTAACACGTAGCCAGGGTAATGAAATTAAACGGTACCCACCGAAAAATACACAGGGTCTGAACCCTGACCAACATATTGAAATAAAGTCCAAGATTGGTCGGTTATGTACGTACTTATCCAAAATGAATTCATAACCATTTTAACACGTAGCCAGGGTAATGAAATTAAACGGTACCCACCGAAAAATACACAGGGTCTGAACCCTGACCAACATATTGAAATAAAGTCCAAGATTAGTCGGTTATGTACGTACTTATCCAAAATGAATTCATAACCATTTTAACACGTAGCCAGGGTAATGAAATTAAACGGTACCCACCGAAAAATACACAGGGTCTGAACCCTGACCAACACATTGAAATAAAGTCCAAGATTGGTCGGTTATGTACGTACTTATCCAGAGTGAATTCATAACCATTTTAACACGTAGCCAGGGTAATGAAATTAAACGGTACCCACCGAAAAATACACAGGGTCTGAACCCTGACCAACATATTGAAATAAAGTCCAAGATTGGTCGGTTACGTACGTACTTATCCAAAATGAATTCATAACCATTTTAACACGTAGCCAGGGTAATGAACCAATGCATTGCCTGATATTAAATGTTAACTAACGTTTTAGTACATATGTATAAGCATTCAGTAATTTTAATGAAAAAAAAGTACATTTATCTTAGTAATAGTGACACCTGTTGTTTAGTGTGATGAACCCCCACGGTTGGGTACAGGAGCATAGAAGTTTTTAATTAAAATTGTTTTCCATAAGAAAAATGAAACCATCATACATGGCCTTATAAACAGCCTTTTACTTCATAGTGGGGTGGGTGGAGTAAAGCTGTGATTATTTTTATTACTTTCTGACCATCTAGTTTGCCATTTACCATGTCCATATAAACTAAAGCTCCAGCCAATATCAGATTTGACTACTTGTTTCAAGCTATGGCACTTGGAAATGAGTGTTGTGACATGTGGCAAATGTCCAACTGTCTTGGTTAATAAGATTGGCTATATTTCAACTAGAAACAGGTAAACCAGTATACCTGTATGTACGAAGCCAGTGATCGTTATTCAAGCCAAAGAAACTGCATCTATTTATATAAATACACATGGACAGAGAATATTTTCTTGGAGCACTAAATGTGACAATTGCCCTACTGTCTGTGATAAATATACCACACCAGCTACATAGTGCCCGACGAGGAGTTGGGTAGGTAGTGAAGAAAAACATTGACTGAAGCCTGGCAGAGGACTGAATTGTTGTCAACAGCAACAAACATACTGGGAAAGTCAAAGACAGTGAAAAAACAAACAAACAAAAAACACACAGGCATATAAATACTAACTTTCTAGGATCTTTATTGACTCCAAGTAATCCAGAGTAGAACGAGATGAATCAACGCTATACTCCGCCATCTTTATTTTAATATTAGATGCAACCATTATTCTGTAGGGGACAACGGGTCATAACTTGAGGGGAGTTAACACCCATGATTTTTAAAATGCCTTGATCAATAAGAGTCTAAGTTACAGGGAACATTATTTTCATTTTTCAGTGGACCAATAAATGCATTTGACAGGAAAATAGAAAAACTCTACCACAACAGCAATTAGAACAGCTTGCTGCATTATAAGTATCACTTCCCTGTCAAATTAGTGGTTCATGCTTATTTGAATCTGAACATAACAGGCCAATTCTATCACACCTTGCTAGGCTTGAACTTCCATCCAATCAGAGCATTCCAAATGAACATGATTCTCCACAAAACTAGAGGGCGCTCTGACCAAAAAATTGCCATGATCTAAATAAAAAGAACTGAATGTCCACAGTTATGTCTGTAGGTGTACCTTACCTGCATGCAAAATAAAGTCCAAGATTGGTCGGTTATGTACGTACTTATCCAGAGTGAATTCATAACCATTTTAACACGTAGCCAGGGTAATGAAATTAAACGGTACCCACCGAAAAATACACAGGGTCAGAACCCTGACCAACACATTGAAATAAAGTCCAAGATTGGTCGGTTATGTACGTACTTATCCAAAATGAATTCATAACCATTTTAACACGTAGCCAGGGTAATGAAATTAAACGGTACCCACCGAAAAATACACAGGGTCTGAACCCTGACCAACATATTGAAATAAAGTCCAAGATTGGTCGGTTATGTACGTACTTATCCAAAATGAATTCATAACCATTTTAACACGTAGCCAGGGTAGTGAAATTAAACGGTACCCACCGAAAAATACACAGGGTCAGAACCCTGACCAACACATTGAATTAAAGTCCAAGATTGGTCGGTTACGTACGTACTTATCCAGAGTGACTTCAGACCCATTTTAACACGTAGCCAGGGTAATGAAATTAAACGGTACCCACCGAAAAATACACAGGGTCAGAACCCTGACCAACACATTGAAATAAAGTCCAAGATTGGTCGGTTATGTACGTACTTATCCAAAATGAATTCATACCCATTTTAACACGTAGCCAGGGTGGTGAAATTAAACGGTACCCACCGAAAAATACACAGGGTCAGAACCCTGACCAACACATTGAAATAAAGTCCAAGATTGGTCGGTTATGTACGTACTTATCCAAAATGAATTCATACCCATTTTAACACGTAGCCAGGGTGGTGAAATTAAACGGTACCCACCGAAAAATACACAGGGTCAGAACCCTGACCAACATATTGAAATAAAGTCCAAGATTGGTCGGTTATGTACGTACTTATCCAAAATGAATTCATAACCATTTTAACACGTAGCCAGGGTAATGAAATTAAACGGTACCCACCGAAAAATACACAGGGTCTGAACCCTGACCAACATATTGAAATAAAGTCCAAGATTGGTCGGTTATGTACGTACTTATCCAAAATGAATTCATAACCATTTTAACACGTAGCCAGGGTAATGAAATTAAACGGTACCCACCGAAAAATACACAGGGTCTGAACCCTGACCAACATATTGAAATAAAGTCCAAGATTGGTCGGTTATGTACGTACTTATCCAAAATGAATTCATAACCATTTTAACACGTAGCCAGGGTAATGAAATTAAACGGTACCCACCGAAAAATACACAGGGTCTGAACCCTGACCAACACATTGAAATAAAGTCCAAGATTGGTCGGTTATGTACGTACTTATCCAGAGTGAATTCATAACCATTTTAACACGTAGCCAGGGTAATGAAATTAAACGGTACCCACCGAAAAATACACAGGGTCTGAACCCTGACCAACATATTGAAATAAAGTCCAAGATTGGTCGGTTACGTACGTACTTATCCAAAATGAATTCATAACCATTTTAACACGTAGCCAGGGTAATGAACCAATGCATTGCCTGATATTAAATGTTAACTAACGTTTTAGTACATATGTATAAGCATTCAGTAATTTTAATGAAAAAAAAGTACATTTATCTTAGTAATAGTGACACCTGTTGTTTAGTGTGATGAACCCCCACGGTTGGGTACAGGAGCATAGAAGTTTTTAATTAAAATTGTTTTCCATAAGAAAAATGAAACCATCATACATGGCCTTATAAACAGCCTTTTACTTCATAGTGGGGTGGGTGGAGTAAAGCTGTGATTATTTTTATTACTTTCTGACCATCTAGTTTGCCATTTACCATGTCCATATAAACTAAAGCTCCAGCCAATATCAGATTTGACTACTTGTTTCAAGCTATGGCACTTGGAAATGAGTGTTGTGACATGTGGCAAATGTCCAACTGTCTTGGTTAATAAGATTGGCTATATTTCAACTAGAAACAGGTAAACCAGTATACCTGTATGTACGAAGCCAGTGATCGTTATTCAAGCCAAAGAAACTGCATCTATTTATATAAATACACATGGACAGAGAATATTTTCTTGGAGCACTAAATGTGACAATTGCCCTACTGTCTGTGATAAATATACCACACCAGCTACATAGTGCCCGACGAGGAGTTGGGTAGGTAGTGAAGAAAAACATTGACTGAAGCCTGGCAGAGGACTGAATTGTTGTCAACAGCAACAAACATACTGGGAAAGTCAAAGACAGTGAAAAAACAAACAAACAAAAAACACACAGGCATATAAATACTAACTTTCTAGGATCTTTATTGACTCCAAGTAATCCAGAGTAGAACGAGATGAATCAACGCTATACTCCGCCATCTTTATTTTAATATTAGATGCAACCATTATTCTGTAGGGGACAACGGGTCATAACTTGAGGGGAGTTAACACCCATGATTTTTAAAATGCCTTGATCAATAAGAGTCTAAGTTACAGGGAACATTATTTTCATTTTTCAGTGGACCAATAAATGCATTTGACAGGAAAATAGAAAAACTCTACCACAACAGCAATTAGAACAGCTTGCTGCATTATAAGTATCACTTCCCTGTCAAATTAGTGGTTCATGCTTATTTGAATCTGAACATAACAGGCCAATTCTATCACACCTTGCTAGGCTTGAACTTCCATCCAATCAGAGCATTCCAAATGAACATGATTCTCCACAAAACTAGAGGGCGCTCTGACCAAAAAATTGCCATGATCTAAATAAAAAGAACTGAATGTCCACAGTTATGTCTGTAGGTGTACCTTACCTGCATGCAAAATAAAGTCCAAGATTGGTCGGTTATGTACGTACTTATCCAGAGTGAATTCATAACCATTTTAACACGTAGCCAGGGTAATGAAATTAAACGGTACCCACCGAAAAATACACAGGGTCAGAACCCTGACCAACACATTGAAATAAAGTCCAAGATTGGTCGGTTATGTACGTACTTATCCAAAATGAATTCATAACCATTTTAACACGTAGCCAGGGTAATGAAATTAAACGGTACCCACCGAAAAATACACAGGGTCTGAACCCTGACCAACATATTGAAATAAAGTCCAAGATTGGTCGGTTATGTACGTACTTATCCAAAATGAATTCATAACCATTTTAACACGTAGCCAGGGTAGTGAAATTAAACGGTACCCACCGAAAAATACACAGGGTCAGAACCCTGACCAACACATTGAATTAAAGTCCAAGATTGGTCGGTTACGTACGTACTTATCCAGAGTGACTTCAGACCCATTTTAACACGTAGCCAGGGTAATGAAATTAAACGGTACCCACCGAAAAATACACAGGGTCAGAACCCTGACCAACACATTGAAATAAAGTCCAAGATTGGTCGGTTATGTACGTACTTATCCAAAATGAATTCATACCCATTTTAACACGTAGCCAGGGTGGTGAAATTAAACGGTACCCACCGAAAAATACACAGGGTCAGAACCCTGACCAACACATTGAAATAAAGTCCAAGATTGGTCGGTTATGTACGTACTTATCCAAAATGAATTCATACCCATTTTAACACGTAGCCAGGGTGGTGAAATTAAACGGTACCCACCGAAAAATACACAGGGTCAGAACCCTGACCAACATATTGAAATAAAGTCCAAGATTGGTCGGTTATGTACGTACTTATCCAAAATGAATTCATAACCATTTTAACACGTAGCCAGGGTAATGAAATTAAACGGTACCCACCGAAAAATACACAGGGTCTGAACCCTGACCAACATATTGAAATAAAGTCCAAGATTGGTCGGTTATGTACGTACTTATCCAAAATGAATTCATAACCATTTTAACACGTAGCCAGGGTAATGAAATTAAACGGTACCCACCGAAAAATACACAGGGTCTGAACCCTGACCAACATATTGAAATAAAGTCCAAGATTGGTCGGTTATGTACGTACTTATCCAAAATGAATTCATAACCATTTTAACACGTAGCCAGGGTAATGAAATTAAACGGTACCCACCGAAAAATACACAGGGTCTGAACCCTGACCAACACATTGAAATAAAGTCCAAGATTGGTCGGTTATGTACGTACTTATCCAAAATGAATTCATACCCATTTTAACACGTAGCCAGGGTGGTGAAATTAAACGGTACCCACCGAAAAATACACAGGGTCAGAACCCTGACCAACATATTGAAATAAAGTCCAAGATTGGTCGGTTATGTACGTACTTATCCAGAGTGAATTCATAACCATTTTAACACGTAGCCAGGGTAATGAAATTAAACGGTACCCACCGAAAAATACACAGGGTCAGAACCCTGACCAACATATTGAAATAAAGTCCAAGATTGGTCGGTTACGTACGTACTTATCCAAAATGAATTCATAACCATTTTAACACGTAGCCAGGGTAATGAACCAATGCATTGCCTGATATTAAATGTTAACTAACGTTTTAGTACATATGTATAAGCATAATGTCCACAGTTATGTCTGTAGGTGTACCTTACCTGCATGCAAAATAAAGTCCAAGATTGGTCGGTTATGTACGTACTTATCCAGAGTGAATTCATAACCATTTTAACACGTAGCCAGGGTAATGAAATTAAACGGTACCCACCGAAAAATACACAGGGTCAGAACCCTGACCAACATATTGAAATAAAGTCCAAGATTGGTCGGTTATGTACGTACTTATCCAGAGTGACTTCAGACCCATTTTAACACGTAGCCAGGGTAATGAAATTAAACGGTACCCACCGAAAAATACACAGGGTCAGAACCCTGACCAACACATTGAATTAAAGTCCAAGATTGGTCGGTTACGTACGTACTTATCCAGAGTGACTTCAGACCCATTTTAACACGTAGCCAGGGTAATGAAATTAAACGGTACCCACCGAAAAATACACAGGGTCAGAACCCTGACCAACACATTGAATTAAAGTCCAAGATTGGTCGGTTACGTACGTACTTATCCAGAGTGACTTCAGACCCATTTTAACACGTAGCCAGGGTAATGAAATTAAACGGTACCCACCGAAAAATACACAGGGTCAGAACCCTGACCAACACATTGAAATAAAGTCCAAGATTGGTCGGTTATGTACGTACTTATCCAAAATGAATTCATACCCATTTTAACACGTAGCCAGGGTGGTGAAATTAAACGGTACCCACCGAAAAATACACAGGGTCAGAACCCTGACCAACATATTGAAATAAAGTCCAAGATTGGTCGGTTACGTACGTAACTTATCCAAAATGAATTCATAACCATTTTAACACGTAGCCAGGGTAATGAAATTAAACGGTACCCACCGAAAAATACACAGGGTCAGAACCCTGACCAACATATTGAAATAAAGTCCAAGATTGGTCGGTTATGTACGTACTTATCCAAAATGAATTCATAACCATTTTAACACGTAGCCAGGGTAATGAAATTAAACGGTACCCACCGAAAAATACACAGGGTCTGAACCCTGACCAACACATTGAAATAAAGTCCAAGATTGGTCGGTTATGTACGTACTTATCCAGAGTGAATTCATAACCATTTTAACACGTAGCCAGGGTAATGAAATTAAACGGTACCCACCGAAAAATACACAGGGTCTGAACCCTGACCAACATATTGAAATAAAGTCCAAGATTGGTCGGTTACGTACGTACTTATCCAAAATGAATTCATAACCATTTTAACACGTAGCCAGGGTAATGAACCAATGCATTGCCTGATATTAAATGTTAACTAACGTTTTAGTACATATGTATAAGCATTCAGTAATTTTAATGAAAAAAAAGTACATTTATCTTAGTAATAGTGACACCTGTTGTTTAGTGTGATGAACCCCCACGGTTGGGTACAGGAGCATAGAAGTTTTTAATTAAAATTGTTTTCCATAAGAAAAATGAAACCATCATACATGGCCTTATAAACAGCCTTTTACTTCATAGTGGGGTGGGTGGAGTAAAGCTGTGATTATTTTTATTACTTTCTGACCATCTAGTTTGCCATTTACCATGTCCATATAAACTAAAGCTCCAGCCAATATCAGATTTGACTACTTGTTTCAAGCTATGGCACTTGGAAATGAGTGTTGTGACATGTGGCAAATGTCCAACTGTCTTGGTTAATAAGATTGGCTATATTTCAACTAGAAACAGGTAAACCAGTATACCTGTATGTACGAAGCCAGTGATCGTTATTCAAGCCAAAGAAACTGCATCTATTTATATAAATACACATGGACAGAGAATATTTTCTTGGAGCACTAAATGTGACAATTGCCCTACTGTCTGTGATAAATATACCACACCAGCTACATAGTGCCCGACGAGGAGTTGGGTAGGTAGTGAAGAAAAACATTGACTGAAGCCTGGCAGAGGACTGAATTGTTGTCAACAGCAACAAACATACTGGGAAAGTCAAAGACAGTGAAAAAACAAACAAACAAAAAACACACAGGCATATAAATACTAACTTTCTAGGATCTTTATTGACTCCAAGTAATCCAGAGTAGAACGAGATGAATCAACGCTATACTCCGCCATCTTTATTTTAATATTAGATGCAACCATTATTCTGTAGGGGACAACGGGTCATAACTTGAGGGGAGTTAACACCCATGATTTTTAAAATGCCTTGATCAATAAGAGTCTAAGTTACAGGGAACATTATTTTCATTTTTCAGTGGACCAATAAATGCATTTGACAGGAAAATAGAAAAACTCTACCACAACAGCAATTAGAACAGCTTGCTGCATTATAAGTATCACTTCCCTGTCAAATTAGTGGTTCATGCTTATTTGAATCTGAACATAACAGGCCAATTCTATCACACCTTGCTAGGCTTGAACTTCCATCCAATCAGAGCATTCCAAATGAACATGATTCTCCACAAAACTAGAGGGCGCTCTGACCAAAAAATTGCCATGATCTAAATAAAAAGAACTGAATGTCCACAGTTATGTCTGTAGGTGTACCTTACCTGCATGCAAAATAAAGTCCAAGATTGGTCGGTTATGTACGTACTTATCCAGAGTGAATTCATAACCATTTTAACACGTAGCCAGGGTAATGAAATTAAACGGTACCCACCGAAAAATACACAGGGTCAGAACCCTGACCAACATATTGAAATAAAGTCCAAGATTGGTCGGTTATGTACGTACTTATCCAAAATGAATTCATAACCATTTTAACACGTAGCCAGGGTGGTGAAATTAAACGGTACCCACCGAAAAATACACAGGGTCAGAACCCTGACCAACATATTGAAATAAAGTCCAAGATTGGTCGGTTACGTACGTAACTTATCCAAAATGAATTCATAACCATTTTAACACGTAGCCAGGGTAATGAAATTAAACGGTACCCACCGAAAAATACACAGGGTCAGAACCCTGACCAACATATTGAAATAAAGTCCAAGATTGGTCGGTTATGTACGTACTTATCCAAAATGAATTCATAACCATTTTAACACGTAGCCAGGGTAATGAAATTAAACGGTACCCACCGAAAAATACACAGGGTCTGAACCCTGACCAACACATTGAAATAAAGTCCAAGATTGGTCGGTTATGTACGTACTTATCCAGAGTGAATTCATAACCATTTTAACACGTAGCCAGGGTAATGAAATTAAACGGTACCCACCGAAAAATACACAGGGTCTGAACCCTGACCAACATATTGAAATAAAGTCCAAGATTGGTCGGTTACGTACGTACTTATCCAAAATGAATTCATAACCATTTTAACACGTAGCCAGGGTAATGAACCAATGCATTGCCTGATATTAAATGTTAACTAACGTTTTAGTACATATGTATAAGCATTCAGTAATTTTAATGAAAAAAAAGTACATTTATCTTAGTAATAGTGACACCTGTTGTTTAGTGTGATGAACCCCCACGGTTGGGTACAGGAGCATAGAAGTTTTTAATTAAAATTGTTTTCCATAAGAAAAATGAAACCATCATACATGGCCTTATAAACAGCCTTTTACTTCATAGTGGGGTGGGTGGAGTAAAGCTGTGATTATTTTTATTACTTTCTGACCATCTAGTTTGCCATTTACCATGTCCATATAAACTAAAGCTCCAGCCAATATCAGATTTGACTACTTGTTTCAAGCTATGGCACTTGGAAATGAGTGTTGTGACATGTGGCAAATGTCCAACTGTCTTGGTTAATAAGATTGGCTATATTTCAACTAGAAACAGGTAAACCAGTATACCTGTATGTACGAAGCCAGTGATCGTTATTCAAGCCAAAGAAACTGCATCTATTTATATAAATACACATGGACAGAGAATATTTTCTTGGAGCACTAAATGTGACAATTGCCCTACTGTCTGTGATAAATATACCACACCAGCTACATAGTGCCCGACGAGGAGTTGGGTAGGTAGTGAAGAAAAACATTGACTGAAGCCTGGCAGAGGACTGAATTGTTGTCAACAGCAACAAACATACTGGGAAAGTCAAAGACAGTGAAAAAACAAACAAACAAAAAACACACAGGCATATAAATACTAACTTTCTAGGATCTTTATTGACTCCAAGTAATCCAGAGTAGAACGAGATGAATCAACGCTATACTCCGCCATCTTTATTTTAATATTAGATGCAACCATTATTCTGTAGGGGACAACGGGTCATAACTTGAGGGGAGTTAACACCCATGATTTTTAAAATGCCTTGATCAATAAGAGTCTAAGTTACAGGGAACATTATTTTCATTTTTCAGTGGACCAATAAATGCATTTGACAGGAAAATAGAAAAACTCCACCACAACAGCAATTAGAACAGCTTGCTGCATTATAAGTATCACTTCCCTGTCAAATTAGTGGTTCATGCTTATTTGAATCTGAACATAACAGGCCAATTCTATCACACCTTGCTAGGCTTGAACTTCCATCCAATCAGAGCATTCCAAATGAACATGATTCTCCACAAAACTAGAGGGCGCTCTGACCAAAAAATTGCCATGATCTAAATAAAAAGAACTGAATGTCCACAGTTATGTCTGTAGGTGTACCTTACCTGCATGCAAAATAAAGTCCAAGATTGGTCGGTTATGTACGTACTTATCCAGAGTGAATTCATAACCATTTTAACACGTAGCCAGGGTAATGAAATTAAACGGTACCCACCGAAAAATACACAGGGTCAGAACAATGACCAACACATTGAAATAAAGTCCAAGATTGGTCGGTTATGTACGTACTTATCCAGAGTGACTTCAGACCCATTTTAACACGTAGCCAGGGTAATGAAATTAAACGGTACCCACCGAAAAATACACAGGGTCAGAACCCTGACCAACATATTGAAATAAAGTCCAAGATTGGTCGGTTACGTACGTACTTATCCAAAATGAATTCATAACCATTTTAACACGTAGCCAGGGTAATGAACCAATGCATTGCCTGATATTAAATGTTAACTAACGTTTTAGTACATATGTATAAGCATTCAGTAATTTTAATGAAAAAAAAGTACATTTATCTTAGTAATAGTGACACCTGTTGTTTAGTGTGATGAACCCCCACGGTTGGGTACAGGAGCATAGAAGTTTTTAATTAAAATTGTTTTCCATAAGAAAAATGAAACCATCATACATGGCCTTATAAACAGCCTTTTACTTCATAGTGGGGTGGGTGGAGTAAAGCTGTGATTATTTTTATTACTTTCTGACCATCTAGTTTGCCATTTACCATGTCCATATAAACTAAAGCTCCAGCCAATATCAGATTTGACTACTTGTTTCAAGCTATGGCACTTGGAAATGAGTGTTGTGACATGTGGCAAATGTCCAACTGTCTTGGTTAATAAGATTGGCTATATTTCAACTAGAAACAGGTAAACCAGTATACCTGTATGTACGAAGCCAGTGATCGTTATTCAAGCCAAAGAAACTGCATCTATTTATATAAATACACATGGACAGAGAATATTTTCTTGGAGCACTAAATGTGACAATTGCCCTACTGTCTGTGATAAATATACCACACCAGCTACATAGTGCCCGACGAGGAGTTGGGTA
Organism: Saccoglossus kowalevskii; assembly: GCF_978046115.1. Taxonomy (NCBI): domain Eukaryota; kingdom Metazoa; phylum Hemichordata; class Enteropneusta; family Harrimaniidae; genus Saccoglossus; species Saccoglossus kowalevskii. The sequence goes on along the minus strand of NC_140661.1, from coordinate 24,867,577 downwards.
GGTAGTGAAGAAAAACATTGACTGAAGCCTGGCAGAGGACTGAATTGTTGTCAACAGCAACAAACATACTGGGAAAGTCAAAGACAGTGAAAAAACAAACAAACAAAAAACACACAGGCATATAAATACTAACTTTCTAGGATCTTTATTGACTCCAAGTAATCCAGAGTAGAACGAGATGAATCAACGCTATACTCCGCCATCTTTATTTTAATATTAGATGCAACCATTATTCTGTAGGGGACAACGGGTCATAACTTGAGGGGAGTTAACACCCATGATTTTTAAAATGCCTTGATCAATAAGAGTCTAAGTTACAGGGAACATTATTTTCATTTTTCAGTGGACCAATAAATGCATTTGACAGGAAAATAGAAAAACTCTACCACAACAGCAATTAGAACAGCTTGCTGCATTATAAGTATCACTTCCCTGTCAAATTAGTGGTTCATGCTTATTTGAATCTGAACATAACAGGCCAATTCTATCACACCTTGCTAGGCTTGAACTTCCATCCAATCAGAGCATTCCAAATGAACATGATTCTCCACAAAACTAGAGGGCGCTCTGACCAAAAAATTGCCATGATCTAAATAAAAAGAACTGAATGTCCACAGTTATGTCTGTAGGTGTACCTTACCTGCATGCAAAATAAAGTCCAAGATTGGTCGGTTATGTACGTACTTATCCAGAGTGAATTCATAACCATTTTAACACGTAGCCAGGGTAATGAAATTAAACGGTACCCACCGAAAAATACACAGGGTCAGAACCCTGACCAACATATTGAAATAAAGTCCAAGATTGGTCGGTTATGTACGTACTTATCCAGAGTGACTTCAGACCCATTTTAACACGTAGCCAGGGTAATGAAATTAAACGGTACCCACCGAAAAATACACAGGGTCAGAACCCTGACCAACATATTGAAATAAAGTCCAAGATTGGTCGGTTACGTACGTACTTATCCAAAATGAATTCATAACCATTTTAACACGTAGCCAGGGTAATGAACCAATGCATTGCCTGATATTAAATGTTAACTAACGTTTTAGTACATATGTATAAGCATTCAGTAATTTTAATGAAAAAAAAGTACATTTATCTTAGTAATAGTGACACCTGTTGTTTAGTGTGATGAACCCCCACGGTTGGGTACAGGAGCATAGAAGTTTTTAATTAAAATTGTTTTCCATAAGAAAAATGAAACCATCATACATGGCCTTATAAACAGCCTTTTACTTCATAGTGGGGTGGGTGGAGTAAAGCTGTGATTATTTTTATTACTTTCTGACCATCTAGTTTGCCATTTACCATGTCCATATAAACTAAAGCTCCAGCCAATATCAGATTTGACTACTTGTTTCAAGCTATGGCACTTGGAAATGAGTGTTGTGACATGTGGCAAATGTCCAACTGTCTTGGTTAATAAGATTGGCTATATTTCAACTAGAAACAGGTAAACCAGTATACCTGTATGTACGAAGCCAGTGATCGTTATTCAAGCCAAAGAAACTGCATCTATTTATATAAATACACATGGACAGAGAATATTTTCTTGGAGCACTAAATGTGACAATTGCCCTACTGTCTGTGATAAATATACCACACCAGCTACATAGTGCCCGACGAGGAGTTGGGTAGGTAGTGAAGAAAAACATTGACTGAAGCCTGGCAGAGGACTGAATTGTTGTCAACAGCAACAAACATACTGGGAAAGTCAAAGACAGTGAAAAAACAAACAAACAAAAAACACACAGGCATATAAATACTAACTTTCTAGGATCTTTATTGACTCCAAGTAATCCAGAGTAGAACGAGATGAATCAACGCTATACTCCGCCATCTTTATTTTAATATTAGATGCAACCATTATTCTGTAGGGGACAACGGGTCATAACTTGAGGGGAGTTAACACCCATGATTTTTAAAATGCCTTGATCAATAAGAGTCTAAGTTACAGGGAACATTATTTTCATTTTTCAGTGGACCAATAAATGCATTTGACAGGAAAATAGAAAAACTCTACCACAACAGCAATTAGAACAGCTTGCTGCATTATAAGTATCACTTCCCTGTCAAATTAGTGGTTCATGCTTATTTGAATCTGAACATAACAGGCCAATTCTATCACACCTTGCTAGGCTTGAACTTCCATCCAATCAGAGCATTCCAAATGAACATGATTCTCCACAAAACTAGAGGGCGCTCTGACCAAAAAATTGCCATGATCTAAATAAAAAGAACTGAATGTCCACAGTTATGTCTGTAGGTGTACCTTACCTGCATGCAAAATAAAGTCCAAGATTGGTCGGTTATGTACGTACTTATCCAGAGTGAATTCATAACCATTTTAACACGTAGCCAGGGTAATGAAATTAAACGGTACCCACCGAAAAATACACAGGGTCAGAACCCTGACCAACATATTGAAATAAAGTCCAAGATTGGTCGGTTATGTACGTACTTATCCAAAATGAATTCATAACCATTTTAACACGTAGCCAGGGTAATGAAATTAAACGGTACCCACCGAAAAATACACAGGGTCTGAACCCTGACCAACACATTGAAATAAAGTCCAAGATTGGTCGGTTATGTACGTACTTATCCAGAGTGAATTCATAACCATTTTAACACGTAGCCAGGGTAATGAAATTAAACGGTACCCACCGAAAAATACACAGGGTCTGAACCCTGACCAACATATTGAAATAAAGTCCAAGATTGGTCGGTTACGTACGTACTTATCCAAAATGAATTCATAACCATTTTAACACGTAGCCAGGGTAATGAACCAATGCATTGCCTGATATTAAATGTTAACTAACGTTTTAGTACATATGTATAAGCATTCAGTAATTTTAATGAAAAAAAAGTACATTTATCTTAGTAATAGTGACACCTGTTGTTTAGTGTGATGAACCCCCACGGTTGGGTACAGGAGCATAGAAGTTTTTAATTAAAATTGTTTTCCATAAGAAAAATGAAACCATCATACATGGCCTTATAAACAGCCTTTTACTTCATAGTGGGGTGGGTGGAGTAAAGCTGTGATTATTTTTATTACTTTCTGACCATCTAGTTTGCCATTTACCATGTCCATATAAACTAAAGCTCCAGCCAATATCAGATTTGACTACTTGTTTCAAGCTATGGCACTTGGAAATGAGTGTTGTGACATGTGGCAAATGTCCAACTGTCTTGGTTAATAAGATTGGCTATATTTCAACTAGAAACAGGTAAACCAGTATACCTGTATGTACGAAGCCAGTGATCGTTATTCAAGCCAAAGAAACTGCATCTATTTATATAAATACACATGGACAGAGAATATTTTCTTGGAGCACTAAATGTGACAATTGCCCTACTGTCTGTGATAAATATACCACACCAGCTACATAGTGCCCGACGAGGAGTTGGGTAGGTAGTGAAGAAAAACATTGACTGAAGCCTGGCAGAGGACTGAATTGTTGTCAACAGCAACAAACATACTGGGAAAGTCAAAGACAGTGAAAAAACAAACAAACAAAAAACACACAGGCATATAAATACTAACTTTCTAGGATCTTTATTGACTCCAAGTAATCCAGAGTAGAACGAGATGAATCAACGCTATACTCCGCCATCTTTATTTTAATATTAGATGCAACCATTATTCTGTAGGGGACAACGGGTCATAACTTGAGGGGAGTTAACACCCATGATTTTTAAAATGCCTTGATCAATAAGAGTCTAAGTTACAGGGAACATTATTTTCATTTTTCAGTGGACCAATAAATGCATTTGACAGGAAAATAGAAAAACTCTACCACAACAGCAATTAGAACAGCTTGCTGCATTATAAGTATCACTTCCCTGTCAAATTAGTGGTTCATGCTTATTTGAATCTGAACATAACAGGCCAATTCTATCACACCTTGCTAGGCTTGAACTTCCATCCAATCAGAGCATTCCAAATGAACATGATTCTCCACAAAACTAGAGGGCGCTCTGACCAAAAAATTGCCATGATCTAAATAAAAAGAACTGAATGTCCACAGTTATGTCTGTAGGTGTACCTTACCTGCATGCAAAATAAAGTCCAAGATTGGTCGGTTATGTACGTACTTATCCAGAGTGAATTCATAACCATTTTAACACGTAGCCAGGGTAATGAAATTAAACGGTACCCACCGAAAAATACACAGGGTCAGAACCCTGACCAACATATTGAAATAAAGTCCAAGATTGGTCGGTTATGTACGTACTTATCCAGAGTGACTTCAGACCCATTTTAACACGTAGCCAGGGTAATGAAATTAAACGGTACCCACCGAAAAATACACAGGGTCAGAACCCTGACCAACATATTGAAATAAAGTCCAAGATTGGTCGGTTACGTACGTACTTATCCAAAATGAATTCATAACCATTTTAACACGTAGCCAGGGTAATGAACCAATGCATTGCCTGATATTAAATGTTAACTAACGTTTTAGTACATATGTATAAGCATTCAGTAATTTTAATGAAAAAAAAGTACATTTATCTTAGTAATAGTGACACCTGTTGTTTAGTGTGATGAACCCCCACGGTTGGGTACAGGAGCATAGAAGTTTTTAATTAAAATTGTTTTCCATAAGAAAAATGAAACCATCATACATGGCCTTATAAACAGCCTTTTACTTCATAGTGGGGTGGGTGGAGTAAAGCTGTGATTATTTTTATTACTTTCTGACCATCTAGTTTGCCATTTACCATGTCCATATAAACTAAAGCTCCAGCCAATATCAGATTTGACTACTTGTTTCAAGCTATGGCACTTGGAAATGAGTGTTGTGACATGTGGCAAATGTCCAACTGTCTTGGTTAATAAGATTGGCTATATTTCAACTAGAAACAGGTAAACCAGTATACCTGTATGTACGAAGCCAGTGATCGTTATTCAAGCCAAAGAAACTGCATCTATTTATATAAATACACATGGACAGAGAATATTTTCTTGGAGCACTAAATGTGACAATTGCCCTACTGTCTGTGATAAATATACCACACCAGCTACATAGTGCCCGACGAGGAGTTGGGTAGGTAGTGAAGAAAAACATTGACTGAAGCCTGGCAGAGGACTGAATTGTTGTCAACAGCAACAAACATACTGGGAAAGTCAAAGACAGTGAAAAAACAAACAAACAAAAAACACACAGGCATATAAATACTAACTTTCTAGGATCTTTATTGACTCCAAGTAATCCAGAGTAGAACGAGATGAATCAACGCTATACTCCGCCATCTTTATTTTAATATTAGATGCAACCATTATTCTGTAGGGGACAACGGGTCATAACTTGAGGGGAGTTAACACCCATGATTTTTAAAATGCCTTGATCAATAAGAGTCTAAGTTACAGGGAACATTATTTTCATTTTTCAGTGGACCAATAAATGCATTTGACAGGAAAATAGAAAAACTCTACCACAACAGCAATTAGAACAGCTTGCTGCATTATAAGTATCACTTCCCTGTCAAATTAGTGGTTCATGCTTATTTGAATCTGAACATAACAGGCCAATTCTATCACACCTTGCTAGGCTTGAACTTCCATCCAATCAGAGCATTCCAAATGAACATGATTCTCCACAAAACTAGAGGGCGCTCTGACCAAAAAATTGCCATGATCTAAATAAAAAGAACTGAATGTCCACAGTTATGTCTGTAGGTGTACCTTACCTGCATGCAAAATAAAGTCCAAGATTGGTCGGTTATGTACGTACTTATCCAGAGTGAATTCATAACCATTTTAACACGTAGCCAGGGTAATGAAATTAAACGGTACCCACCGAAAAATACACAGGGTCAGAACCCTGACCAACATATTGAAATAAAGTCCAAGATTGGTCGGTTATGTACGTACTTATCCAGAGTGACTTCAGACCCATTTTAACACGTAGCCAGGGTAATGAAATTAAACGGTACCCACCGAAAAATACACAGGGTCAGAACCCTGACCAACACATTGAATTAAAGTCCAAGATTGGTCGGTTACGTACGTACTTATCCAGAGTGACTTCAGACCCATTTTAACACGTAGCCAGGGTAATGAAATTAAACGGTACCCACCGAAAAATACACAGGGTCAGAACCCTGACCAACACATTGAATTAAAGTCCAAGATTGGTCGGTTACGTACGTACTTATCCAGAGTGACTTCAGACCCATTTTAACACGTAGCCAGGGTAATGAAATTAAACGGTACCCACCGAAAAATACACAGGGTCAGAACCCTGACCAACACATTGAAATAAAGTCCAAGATTGGTCGGTTATGTACGTACTTATCCAAAATGAATTCATACCCATTTTAACACGTAGCCAGGGTGGTGAAATTAAACGGTACCCACCGAAAAATACACAGGGTCAGAACCCTGACCAACATATTGAAATAAAGTCCAAGATTGGTCGGTTACGTACGTAACTTATCCAAAATGAATTCATAACCATTTTAACACGTAGCCAGGGTAATGAAATTAAACGGTACCCACCGAAAAATACACAGGGTCAGAACCCTGACCAACATATTGAAATAAAGTCCAAGATTGGTCGGTTATGTACGTACTTATCCAAAATGAATTCATAACCATTTTAACACGTAGCCAGGGTAATGAAATTAAACGGTACCCACCGAAAAATACACAGGGTCTGAACCCTGACCAACACATTGAAATAAAGTCCAAGATTGGTCGGTTATGTACGTACTTATCCAGAGTGAATTCATAACCATTTTAACACGTAGCCAGGGTAATGAAATTAAACGGTACCCACCGAAAAATACACAGGGTCTGAACCCTGACCAACATATTGAAATAAAGTCCAAGATTGGTCGGTTACGTACGTACTTATCCAAAATGAATTCATAACCATTTTAACACGTAGCCAGGGTAATGAACCAATGCATTGCCTGATATTAAATGTTAACTAACGTTTTAGTACATATGTATAAGCATTCAGTAATTTTAATGAAAAAAAAGTACATTTATCTTAGTAATAGTGACACCTGTTGTTTAGTGTGATGAACCCCCACGGTTGGGTACAGGAGCATAGAAGTTTTTAATTAAAATTGTTTTCCATAAGAAAAATGAAACCATCATACATGGCCTTATAAACAGCCTTTTACTTCATAGTGGGGTGGGTGGAGTAAAGCTGTGATTATTTTTATTACTTTCTGACCATCTAGTTTGCCATTTACCATGTCCATATAAACTAAAGCTCCAGCCAATATCAGATTTGACTACTTGTTTCAAGCTATGGCACTTGGAAATGAGTGTTGTGACATGTGGCAAATGTCCAACTGTCTTGGTTAATAAGATTGGCTATATTTCAACTAGAAACAGGTAAACCAGTATACCTGTATGTACGAAGCCAGTGATCGTTATTCAAGCCAAAGAAACTGCATCTATTTATATAAATACACATGGACAGAGAATATTTTCTTGGAGCACTAAATGTGACAATTGCCCTACTGTCTGTGATAAATATACCACACCAGCTACATAGTGCCCGACGAGGAGTTGGGTAGGTAGTGAAGAAAAACATTGACTGAAGCCTGGCAGAGGACTGAATTGTTGTCAACAGCAACAAACATACTGGGAAAGTCAAAGACAGTGAAAAAACAAACAAACAAAAAACACACAGGCATATAAATACTAACTTTCTAGGATCTTTATTGACTCCAAGTAATCCAGAGTAGAACGAGATGAATCAACGCTATACTCCGCCATCTTTATTTTAATATTAGATGCAACCATTATTCTGTAGGGGACAACGGGTCATAACTTGAGGGGAGTTAACACCCATGATTTTTAAAATGCCTTGATCAATAAGAGTCTAAGTTACAGGGAACATTATTTTCATTTTTCAGTGGACCAATAAATGCATTTGACAGGAAAATAGAAAAACTCTACCACAACAGCAATTAGAACAGCTTGCTGCATTATAAGTATCACTTCCCTGTCAAATTAGTGGTTCATGCTTATTTGAATCTGAACATAACAGGCCAATTCTATCACACCTTGCTAGGCTTGAACTTCCATCCAATCAGAGCATTCCAAATGAACATGATTCTCCACAAAACTAGAGGGCGCTCTGACCAAAAAATTGCCATGATCTAAATAAAAAGAACTGAATGTCCACAGTTATGTCTGTAGGTGTACCTTACCTGCATGCAAAATAAAGTCCAAGATTGGTCGGTTATGTACGTACTTATCCAGAGTGAATTCATAACCATTTTAACACGTAGCCAGGGTAATGAAATTAAACGGTACCCACCGAAAAATACACAGGGTCAGAACAATGACCAACACATTGAAATAAAGTCCAAGATTGGTCGGTTATGTACGTACTTATCCAGAGTGACTTCAGACCCATTTTAACACGTAGCCAGGGTAATGAAATTAAACGGTACCCACCGAAAAATACACAGGGTCAGAACCCTGACCAACATATTGAAATAAAGTCCAAGATTGGTCGGTTACGTACGTACTTATCCAAAATGAATTCATAACCATTTTAACACGTAGCCAGGGTAATGAACCAATGCATTGCCTGATATTAAATGTTAACTAACGTTTTAGTACATATGTATAAGCATTCAGTAATTTTAATGAAAAAAAAGTACATTTATCTTAGTAATAGTGACACCTGTTGTTTAGTGTGATGAACCCCCACGGTTGGGTACAGGAGCATAGAAGTTTTTAATTAAAATTGTTTTCCATAAGAAAAATGAAACCATCATACATGGCCTTATAAACAGCCTTTTACTTCATAGTGGGGTGGGTGGAGTAAAGCTGTGATTATTTTTATTACTTTCTGACCATCTAGTTTGCCATTTACCATGTCCATATAAACTAAAGCTCCAGCCAATATCAGATTTGACTACTTGTTTCAAGCTATGGCACTTGGAAATGAGTGTTGTGACATGTGGCAAATGTCCAACTGTCTTGGTTAATAAGATTGGCTATATTTCAACTAGAAACAGGTAAACCAGTATACCTGTATGTACGAAGCCAGTGATCGTTATTCAAGCCAAAGAAACTGCATCTATTTATATAAATACACATGGACAGAGAATATTTTCTTGGAGCACTAAATGTGACAATTGCCCTACTGTCTGTGATAAATATACCACACCAGCTACATAGTGCCCGACGAGGAGTTGGGTAGGTAGTGAAGAAAAACATTGACTGAAGCCTGGCAGAGGACTGAATTGTTGTCAACAGCAACAAACATACTGGGAAAGTCAAAGACAGTGAAAAAACAAACAAACAAAAAACACACAGGCATATAAATACTAACTTTCTAGGATCTTTATTGACTCCAAGTAATCCAGAGTAGAACGAGATGAATCAACGCTATACTCCGCCATCTTTATTTTAATATTAGATGCAACCATTATTCTGTAGGGGACAACGGGTCATAACTTGAGGGGAGTTAACACCCATGATTTTTAAAATGCCTTGATCAATAAGAGTCTAAGTTACAGGGAACATTATTTTCATTTTTCAGTGGACCAATAAATGCATTTGACAGGAAAATAGAAAAACTCTACCACAACAGCAATTAGAACAGCTTGCTGCATTATAAGTATCACTTCCCTGTCAAATTAGTGGTTCATGCTTATTTGAATCTGAACATAACAGGCCAATTCTATCACACCTTGCTAGGCTTGAACTTCCATCCAATCAGAGCATTCCAAATGAACATGATTCTCCACAAAACTAGAGGGCGCTCTGACCAAAAAATTGCCATGATCTAAATAAAAAGAACTGAATGTCCACAGTTATGTCTGTAGGTGTACCTTACCTGCATGCAAAATAAAGTCCAAGATTGGTCGGTTATGTACGTACTTATCCAGAGTGAATTCATAACCATTTTAACACGTAGCCAGGGTAATGAAATTAAACGGTACCCACCGAAAAATACACAGGGTCAGAACCCTGACCAACATATTGAAATAAAGTCCAAGATTGGTCGGTTATGTACGTACTTATCCAGAGTGACTTCAGACCCATTTTAACACGTAGCCAGGGTAATGAAATTAAACGGTACCCACCGAAAAATACACAGGGTCAGAACCCTGACCAACATATTGAAATAAAGTCCAAGATTGGTCGGTTACGTACGTACTTATCCAAAATGAATTCATAACCATTTTAACACGTAGCCAGGGTAATGAACCAATGCATTGCCTGATATTAAATGTTAACTAACGTTTTAGTACATATGTATAAGCATTCAGTAATTTTAATGAAAAAAAAGTACATTTATCTTAGTAATAGTGACACCTGTTGTTTAGTGTGATGAACCCCCACGGTTGGGTACAGGAGCATAGAAGTTTTTAATTAAAATTGTTTTCCATAAGAAAAATGAAACCATCATACATGGCCTTATAAACAGCCTTTTACTTCATAGTGGGGTGGGTGGAGTAAAGCTGTGATTATTTTTATTACTTTCTGACCATCTAGTTTGCCATTTACCATGTCCATATAAACTAAAGCTCCAGCCAATATCAGATTTGACTACTTGTTTCAAGCTATGGCACTTGGAAATGAGTGTTGTGACATGTGGCAAATGTCCAACTGTCTTGGTTAATAAGATTGGCTATATTTCAACTAGAAACAGGTAAACCAGTATACCTGTATGTACGAAGCCAGTGATCGTTATTCAAGCCAAAGAAACTGCATCTATTTATATAAATACACATGGACAGAGAATATTTTCTTGGAGCACTAAATGTGACAATTGCCCTACTGTCTGTGATAAATATACCACACCAGCTACATAGTGCCCGACGAGGAGTTGGGTAGGTAGTGAAGAAAAACATTGACTGAAGCCTGGCAGAGGACTGAATTGTTGTCAACAGCAACAAACATACTGGGAAAGTCAAAGACAGTGAAAAAACAAACAAACAAAAAACACACAGGCATATAAATACTAACTTTCTAGGATCTTTATTGACTCCAAGTAATCCAGAGTAGAACGAGATGAATCAACGCTATACTCCGCCATCTTTATTTTAATATTAGATGCAACCATTATTCTGTAGGGGACAACGGGTCATAACTTGAGGGGAGTTAACACCCATGATTTTTAAAATGCCTTGATCAATAAGAGTCTAAGTTACAGGGAACATTATTTTCATTTTTCAGTGGACCAATAAATGCATTTGACAGGAAAATAGAAAAACTCTACCACAACAGCAATTAGAACAGCTTGCTGCATTATAAGTATCACTTCCCTGTCAAATTAGTGGTTCATGCTTATTTGAATCTGAACATAACAGGCCAATTCTATCACACCTTGCTAGGCTTGAACTTCCATCCAATCAGAGCATTCCAAATGAACATGATTCTCCACAAAACTAGAGGGCGCTCTGACCAAAAAATTGCCATGATCTAAATAAAAAGAACTGAATGTCCACAGTTATGTCTGTAGGTGTACCTTACCTGCATGCAAAATAAAGTCCAAGATTGGTCGGTTATGTACGTACTTATCCAGAGTGAATTCATAACCATTTTAACACGTAGCCAGGGTAATGAAATTAAACGGTACCCACCGAAAAATACACAGGGTCAGAACCCTGACCAACATATTGAAATAAAGTCCAAGATTGGTCGGTTATGTACGTACTTATCCAGAGTGACTTCAGACCCATTTTAACACGTAGCCAGGGTAATGAAATTAAACGGTACCCACCGAAAAATACACAGGGTCAGAACCCTGACCAACATATTGAAATAAAGTCCAAGATTGGTCGGTTACGTACGTACTTATCCAAAATGAATTCATAACCATTTTAACACGTAGCCAGGGTAATGAACCAATGCATTGCCTGATATTAAATGTTAACTAACGTTTTAGTACATATGTATAAGCATTCAGTAATTTTAATGAAAAAAAAGTACATTTATCTTAGTAATAGTGACACCTGTTGTTTAGTGTGATGAACCCCCACGGTTGGGTACAGGAGCATAGAAGTTTTTAATTAAAATTGTTTTCCATAAGAAAAATGAAACCATCATACATGGCCTTATAAACAGCCTTTTACTTCATAGTGGGGTGGGTGGAGTAAAGCTGTGATTATTTTTATTACTTTCTGACCATCTAGTTTGCCATTTACCATGTCCATATAAACTAAAGCTCCAGCCAATATCAGATTTGACTACTTGTTTCAAGCTATGGCACTTGGAAATGAGTGTTGTGACATGTGGCAAATGTCCAACTGTCTTGGTTAATAAGATTGGCTATATTTCAACTAGAAACAGGTAAACCAGTATACCTGTATGTACGAAGCCAGTGATCGTTATTCAAGCCAAAGAAACTGCATCTATTTATATAAATACACATGGACAGAGAATATTTTCTTGGAGCACTAAATGTGACAATTGCCCTACTGTCTGTGATAAATATACCACACCAGCTACATAGTGCCCGACGAGGAGTTGGGTAGGTAGTGAAGAAAAACATTGACTGAAGCCTGGCAGAGGACTGAATTGTTGTCAACAGCAACAAACATACTGGGAAAGTCAAAGACAGTGAAAAAACAAACAAACAAAAAACACACAGGCATATAAATACTAACTTTCTAGGATCTTTATTGACTCCAAGTAATCCAGAGTAGAACGAGATGAATCAACGCTATACTCCGCCATCTTTATTTTAATATTAGATGCAACCATTATTCTGTAGGGGACAACGGGTCATAACTTGAGGGGAGTTAACACCCATGATTTTTAAAATGCCTTGATCAATAAGAGTCTAAGTTACAGGGAACATTATTTTCATTTTTCAGTGGACCAATAAATGCATTTGACAGGAAAATAGAAAAACTCTACCACAACAGCAATTAGAACAGCTTGCTGCATTATAAGTATCACTTCCCTGTCAAATTAGTGGTTCATGCTTATTTGAATCTGAACATAACAGGCCAATTCTATCACACCTTGCTAGGCTTGAACTTCCATCCAATCAGAGCATTCCAAATGAACATGATTCTCCACAAAACTAGAGGGCGCTCTGACCAAAAAATTGCCATGATCTAAATAAAAAGAACTGAATGTCCACAGTTATGTCTGTAGGTGTACCTTACCTGCATGCAAAATAAAGTCCAAGATTGGTCGGTTATGTACGTACTTATCCAGAGTGAATTCATAACCATTTTAACACGTAGCCAGGGTAATGAAATTAAACGGTACCCACCGAAAAATACACAGGGTCTGAACCCTGACCAACATATTGAAATAAAGTCCAAGATTGGTCGGTTACGTACGTACTTATCCAAAATGAATTCATAACCATTTTAACACGTAGCCAGGGTAATGAACCAATGCATTGCCTGATATTAAATGTTAACTAACGTTTTAGTACATATGTATAAGCATTCAGTAATTTTAATGAAAAAAAAGTACATTTATCTTAGTAATAGTGACACCTGTTGTTTAGTGTGATGAACCCCCACGGTTGGGTACAGGAGCATAGAAGTTTTTAATTAAAATTGTTTTCCATAAGAAAAATGAAACCATCATACATGGCCTTATAAACAGCCTTTTACTTCATAGTGGGGTGGGTGGAGTAAAGCTGTGATTATTTTTATTACTTTCTGACCATCTAGTTTGCCATTTACCATGTCCATATAAACTAAAGCTCCAGCCAATATCAGATTTGACTACTTGTTTCAAGCTATGGCACTTGGAAATGAGTGTTGTGACATGTGGCAAATGTCCAACTGTCTTGGTTAATAAGATTGGCTATATTTCAACTAGAAACAGGTAAACCAGTATACCTGTATGTACGAAGCCAGTGATCGTTATTCAAGCCAAAGAAACTGCATCTATTTATATAAATACACATGGACAGAGAATATTTTCTTGGAGCACTAAATGTGACAATTGCCCTACTGTCTGTGATAAATATACCACACCAGCTACATAGTGCCCGACGAGGAGTTGGGTAGGTAGTGAAGAAAAACATTGACTGAAGCCTGGCAGAGGACTGAATTGTTGTCAACAGCAACAAACATACTGGGAAAGTCAAAGACAGTGAAAAAACAAACAAACAAAAAACACACAGGCATATAAATACTAACTTTCTAGGATCTTTATTGACTCCAAGTAATCCAGAGTAGAACGAGATGAATCAACGCTATACTCCGCCATCTTTATTTTAATATTAGATGCAACCATTATTCTGTAGGGGACAACGGGTCATAACTTGAGGGGAGTTAACACCCATGATTTTTAAAATGCCTTGATCAATAAGAGTCTAAGTTACAGGGAACATTATTTTCATTTTTCAGTGGACCAATAAATGCATTTGACAGGAAAATAGAAAAACTCTACCACAACAGCAATTAGAACAGCTTGCTGCATTATAAGTATCACTTCCCTGTCAAATTAGTGGTTCATGCTTATTTGAATCTGAACATAACAGGCCAATTCTATCACACCTTGCTAGGCTTGAACTTCCATCCAATCAGAGCATTCCAAATGAACATGATTCTCCACAAAACTAGAGGGCGCTCTGACCAAAAAATTGCCATGATCTAAATAAAAAGAACTGAATGTCCACAGTTATGTCTGTAGGTGTACCTTACCTGCATGCAAAATAAAGTCCAAGATTGGTCGGTTATGTACGTACTTATCCAGAGTGAATTCATAACCATTTTAACACGTAGCCAGGGTAATGAAATTAAACGGTACCCACCGAAAAATACACAGGGTCAGAACCCTGACCAACATATTGAAATAAAGTCCAAGATTGGTCGGTTATGTACGTACTTATCCAGAGTGACTTCAGACCCATTTTAACACGTAGCCAGGGTAATGAAATTAAACGG